>NC_047668.1:43316172-43617005 GCF_011762505.2 Arvicanthis niloticus | reverse complement strand
GGTTTAATTTGGGAACTGAGCTAATCAGAGGCAGGGTGGAGTTCGCTGGAAGGGTTAGGAGCCCTTTGCTAGAGGAATTCTGTCTTGGTAATGCAGTGACCATGCCCCATTTAGGCATTTTTGCATGTGGTTTATGTTTTACAGGCTCTCGTATCACCCACTTCTTGGAATAAATTCAGAGCAGCCTTTAAATGCCCAGAAAACCTTCTAGAACAATCTGGATCAGTTTTAAGTCATGTGTTTCAGAATCCAAAGGTCACTGGTAGTATCGTCCATTATGTAAGTCCAGCTTGGCTACTTTGGTTCATGCAGCAAACACAAACATGCAATGCCCTTGGGTTTAAAATCCAAGAGAGATGAAAGCATTAAGGATGCCAAGAAGAGAGAATGTCCATTCATCTACTTATTCATTGACTTTCTTTTATTAGCATTCATTTGGCTTTTAAAATGTAGGGGCTGGAGAGATGGCTCAGTCATTAAGAGTGCATGATATTCATTGAGGGGGAGGATTCAGTTCCCAGCATCTACATCAGGGAGTCCACAACTGCAAGTAACTCCAGCTTCAGGGGATCCAACTCCTTCTGGCCTTCATGGGCAACTTCATTCATACATACAAAACTACACACACACACACAATTTTAAAAAATATTTTAAATGTATTACAAATGTATTTACTTGTTCATTGCAAAGATTATAAGGTTAACATTTGTTAAGCATTTAAGCAAATGCTTGCATCAAAGGCATGTGTGCTTGCACGTGTGCCTGTGCAGGCGCGCACACACACACACATTTACACATTGAATAATAGCTCTATCATGGATTATGTACAATGCATGTTCATTGTAAGTAAACAGATATTAGCATTAATGATGATGGAAGAAGGTGAACAAGAGAGAGCTGCCGTGTTTCTTAGATGTTTTCAAGAGTAAGGAGATTAGATGTTTGGAAACGGGGTAAAAACGGAGCAAGAGTGGGAATTGTGTTCAGCATAAACCATGTTTCCAGCTGCTCAGGGTGAGAGGTTTCCTATGATGGTTGAAAGCACAGCAGGTCCAATGTCCTGAGAGCTTTTCCTGTCTATCGTGGTTGTTCACTGTACAGATGTAGAGTGTGACAGTCAGAGCAAGCCCCTCCAGATCATGGGTGCGTAAATCCTGCAACATCTGAAAAGCATCTAATTCATCTCAATTAATAAAAAATAATCTGAACTAAAACTTTTCAGAATAAAACACCCGGGGGTAGTTAGAAAGTTGGGCTAACATGGCTCTTTCCCATTCGTGCATGCTAATTTCGTGTTGATTGAAATACCAAAACTACTTGCATTGTGTCTGGAGTGTCCTCTGGAAAATCAATAAAAGCAGTTCACTATTTTCTCCTTTCTCTACACACTATGGTGCATGGTCACGGAGAACAAATTTCAACATGACTCTCACTTCATTATTCCTCAAGGAAGCGGGGGCAGGGAGAGAGGGAAAGGGGAAAGAGAGAATGCACAGGAGAAAAGGAGGACTCCATATGCTTCCGTTGTGAGGAACACAGGCCTTCCGGTTAGGGAGCCCAGCCCTCTGACCCGCTCTGGGCAGTGTGCGAGTCAAATGTGTAAGCAGCTTGCAGTTTCTGATCTGAAGTCTCGGGATCTAACAAATATAGCTGCTGTACTATCACTGTCTGTTCTAAAAAGCTTACAGGATCAAAGAAAGCAGAATTCTGGACCAGCATTGCCACTTACTGGATGACAGATCTCAATAAATCAATGTCATTTTCTTACTGTCATCTTTATAAAAGCTCAGCTATGTCTCTTTTTTCTTGGCAGAATAATTGCAAAATTCAGAAATGATGGATACTTTAGAAAGTACACAGACAGGTAAGATGTGGGTAAGTATTCGTTTTAAACACACACACACACACATCACATTTCTATATTCTTATGTATTGTGCATAACTAATATTTGATTCAAAATATTCACTACTTTTTTACCATAAACTGAGGCGGGACCAAACAGCATTTTCTACCAAGCTCCATCAAACCTTTCATTTGCTTCTACCTGGGATTTCTGTGACAGATTGTCACAAATTTGGTGAATTAAAATACCAGAGGGCAAACCGGAGAGATGGTCCAGTCATTCAAAGCACTTGCTACTCTTGCAGAGGGTTCAGTTCCTAGCACCTGCATGGCAGCTCACAACTTTCTATATAGTAACTCCAATACTAGAGAATTTGACAGCCTCTTCTGGCCTCTGTGGGTGGCAGACATGTACATGAAACACATACATACATATAGGTAAACTATTCACACCCATAAAATAAAATATATATTTAAAAAAGAGGCACGGGCAAGTGGGAGCTCAGGCTTCTTCATAAGTCTGGACTGGACATGGGCCTCTACCGGACCTTGTTAAGGATTTCTATGCCAGCTTAGGGAAGTAAATGTTAGCTCTAAAAGAAGAGAGCTTCAATTTGAAAACTATTATTGAGTCTCATGGTCCTTAGCTGTTGAATGTGTCTTTATTTCAGGTTTACTTCAGAGACATCAGACCATGGTTCTTTTACTAGGTTTGATCAGTGTTAGCAATACAACTATGACTGGATTCCCAGGGCAACAGAGGTTTTGACCAAGAGCTGAGTTGGAAGCTCTAGTTACATCTTCCAAACAGTATTATCTCCGTTAAAGCTCTGAATTTGGTTGGTTAATGAAAGCTGTAAATCCCACATAAAACATACTCTCTACAAGTCATTCCTTATTTGACCGAGATAAAATTGTCCTTACAAGTAACACAGGGCACTGATGAAGCCATACCCTAGGTCAGCTTCTCAAAATGCAGAGCAAGTACTGTTTGTTGTCACTTGCCAGCACACAGGGACAGCAAGGATTTTATTAACACTACATTTTTTCAAAGAGACAGTTAAGTCATGGGCTCCCAGATTCCTCCATACATGTACTTAAGTCCCTCAGAGTCTTCAAAGTTGTCGTAAATGTCCTTTGTCCTCATCTACAAAATGCTGTTCACATAATACTAGGACATGGGATCCTCCAGAACTCAGGGTGGAAATTTTCAGGAAACACTAGAATGAAGACTTGAGTCAGAACTACTGAGACTCCAACTTGAAGCCAGTCCCTCCTAGGACTTTCTGTTGAGTTCATTGAAAAGTCCTCTGCAATGGAGCTGCTCTGATCCAAGGACTGTTTTATGCAAGGTCATTCTTCATTAAAGCTCATTGAAGAGGTGGTGCCATAATCGCTTTGAGAAATTCTCTCTCTCTCTCTCTCTCTCTCTCTCTCTCTCTCTCTCTCTCTCTCTCTCTGTAGAAAAATACCACTTTCCTTGATTGCTTGAATGAACATTTAAATGAGATTGGAAAAATCTAGGCTGTTATATGTAAACACTTTTAATTAAAGCATATTCATGAAACAGTGAGAGTGCAGGGATTTATAGAGGCTTTCAGTGTTGCTCAGGGAAATAGTGCAGTGTGGTCAGAAGTATTTCTGACTCACGGTCAAAGGACACCAAATTTAGTTACATGTTGTTATATAAAGAGTATTGGACCAAACAATAAAATCCTAAGAAACCAGACTACATGTCTGATGTCACCAATCACTGTCTAATTAGATCTTTTGTCACAGGGAGCCAAGCTGCTTCATCTAGGAAATGGAAGGTTTGAGGCTGAAGCCTACATGGAGGTCACTTCAAATCTAAAAAGATGATGTTATTCACTCTATTAATTATTTTGAGTTTAGTCATTAATATGTGGATCATAAAATTCATTCTCACTTTTAGAATGTCTGATTGGAATTATTATTATAACCTCTTTCATGTAGCACAGCCCCTGGGTATGAGTCCAGGGCTCACTTAAGGAGAGATAGGAAAAGAAACAGAAGAATTCTCCCTCTGTCTTTTAGGACTGTAACACCTTTACCCCTGAAGAAGATTGTTTCCTACAATTATTGTTGTATCCCTTAGAGCATTGTTCTAGAATGTGGGGTGCCTTTGAGTCTACACTGAGAGTGAGCTCACTCTACCATAAGCAGGAATGGACTCTCTGCGGAGACCCACTGCCTAATTGCTAGGCAATCCCCCTTCTGAAGAACAGAGACTTTCAGATAATTTGAATGGTTTTCTTAGCAGTTCTTCCACAGAGTCCCTGAGGTTATGATGGGCAGTGTGGACAAGCTAACATCCAGCCTCAGAGGTGGCTGTCTGTCTGTCACCCCTCTGACCCCTAAAACACAAACAAGTGGAAGACAAACCCCGGATGCCCTCCTTGCTTTCTGTAGAAGGGGCAAAATCCCTTTGGTAACTTGCTTTCCACGTGTCCCACGAGTTTCCAGAGACATTCCACACACGTGGTAACACTGAACCAAATATTTTTATACTCAAATAAGTGAAATAGTTCTGAGAGTATCCAAAACTCACAGACCATTTTCCATCTTAATAATAATAATATAAAAAAAAAAAACCTGAAAAGATACACTTAGGACTAAAAGAGCCAGACACTAGCTTTGCTGGATGGATGTGTCAATTTGCCATAATACAGTGGACTAGAGAGCAGAGTACTTCCTTTTGTGTTGATGATGTGAGACTCTTCCATGGAGGCATCTTTGGATAGAAACAGCTCCTCCATTTAAAAAAGTGACATTTTTATTGTCTAAAATACAGCCAGAATAATAAGATATAAATGGGGCATGGTAAGCAAATGCAGTGCTTTCTACTCCAGTCTACAAAATAATTCTGCATTTGAAAGGCATTGCCTTCATCAAGGATAGCACTGCTCTAAAATTCATACTCATAGAATATTAAAATGCATTAAGTTCAATTTTTCAAAAAGCATTTGTTTATCGATCCAATGATTACATTATATACATTTGAACTGCCAAATGTATATAAATAAGCAGGAAGGAACTGATGTGTTATTCATCACTAAATCCAGAGGACTTCATTGTTAATGCATAATATAGCTGAAAAAATAATTTGTGAGAATTATAAATGTCAATATCTACCTGTTAAACATATCCATTCCCTGAGATGTTTTCCATCATCAATGAAGCATAGTGCAGAGAAGTCTTCAGTACTGACCTTGAAGGTAAGTTCCAGCCCATTAAATATTTCTCTATGCACAAAATGATAGCATATTAAATAAAAACTAGGAATGGGGGGGGGTCTTTGAAGTACAGCTGTTCTGCATGCAAACTATGCCACCGAGGAATGCAATACACACATTAAGATGGTCTTCCTGCAGCTACTTCTTATGTTACTACTGATAAACTCTGTGGTCATTGAGTCAAACATTCCATCTCTCCAGGACAATTTCCACACTATTAAATTAGGCTAATAACAGCAACTATTTCCTAAGGTTATTATAAGTGTCAGTGAAGTGAACATGCAGAAAACACCCAGTCCCTGTTAACATGCTTATCATTGGTATCATTTACAATATTAGTCATATACAAATTGATTGTTAAATCACCACTCATTGATAGCTTCTTTGTCTTAAGGAAGGTACCAAATGGGCCTTTGTTTACTTAAGTGTAAAATTAGGTGTTTCAAAGGTGTTTCAAAGCATTGAAGTCCTGTATTTGGGGTTTAGAGCTGATACAATAAAATGAAGGTCAGCACCCTGAGGCCCAAATCCAGTACCAGCCTTACTTGTTGAAGTAAGTAGGACAGGATGCCCATGACTTCTGACAGGATTAGTCTGTTGGCAAAGATACAGATGGATGGTACCACTGTCACATGACTATGTCTGTCTCATTCCTGTTATCATCAGGTAACTAAAATGAACCCCATGTTTGTTATTTCCTGAGGTTTTTTTTTCATGCTAGACTCAAACTTTCACTTGCACAAAAGACTTGGGACCCATACTGTCTTCTGAGGAAGCTGAAGATAATTGAAAGTCTCCAGGATGATGTGCGAAGGATGCTTATACATATCACCGGATGGCACAGAGTGCATTTGAGTACCTGTGAATGGTACAGTCTGCATTTCAGCACCTGTAAACTTTATATCTGCAGGGCTTGGAGCAAATCCTCCATACTTAATGCAGGATGGCTGCATACTTGACACATTTACACGATTGCTTGTGAATATGGCTATTCCTGCGCAGCCTTCCAGGTACATAACTTGCAGTCCCATTTTGAAATTCATTTTCCAGGAAATCTGGTTGACAATATTGTCCATTAAGTAATAGCAACGTGTTTGAAAGTATCAAATGTGTTTTGTAGCTAGGCTTCAATGCTTGTTACCCATGCATTCTCTGGCATGAGATAGATCTCTCAATTTCTTCTATGTTTTTCTATTAAAGGTGCCTGGTACCTTCTATAAAGACTTTAATAAAAACGAACGGTTAAGGTGTGTGTTGGTTTAAGTGAGACTGTCCCCCCATAGGCTCAGATGTTTGATCACTTGATCCCAGTTGCTGGCACTCTTTGGATAAGTTTACAAGTTGTGTCTTGCTGGAAGAACTGTGTCACTGGGGTTGGTTTTAAGGTTTCAAAAGCCTCTTTCCATTCCCAGTTTTCTATCTTCCTGCCTCATGCCTGTAGTTCAAGCGGTGAGTCCTCAGCTTCCTGATCCTGCTTCTGTGCCTTTGCTCAAAGAAGCTCTATCTTATGTAAACTGCCTTGCTCATGGAGTTTTACTATTGCAATAGAAAATTAACTAAGATGGGGTGTATAGTGAGCATGTAAGACAGTTCCTAGCACACAGGAGAGGGATTTCGCAGACTAACCACCCCCATTTCCACCATTACAATTTTCCCAATCTGGTTAGCATCCTTCTAGCTTATTCCACCACCATCCTTGCCCAAATTATCACAGCTACTTTTTAATGGGATTTTCTGATGTAGGGTTTTTTTCCCCAGTGTATCCTTATACTCTGTCAGAACAATCTTTTTAAAAGAAAAATCTGGTGGCAGCTTGCTTCACTATTCAGCATGTTTCACAGAGATGGGAAGGATTTTACTCAGCCCTGTTTTATTTTCTGTCTCTCTGTAGAGCCCATGGTATAGTAAGTGTGACTGTTTGGAAGAGCACTGGAATGAACTAAGAGGCTGGAATAGTTTGATGTGACAGGTAGAAACAGGAGCTGGAGGCACCCCAGATGCTGGGGTGTGAACACACTGTGCATCTGCAGCCTTTCGGATTCCTGCCTTCATATCTTACTTTTAAAATGCTTCATTATTGGCCATTCATCAGAAGATCCTCCTACCTGGAGTAAGCTTGGTAAAGAAATAGTTATAGGGCTGGCAAGATAGCTCAGCAGGTAAAGACACTTGCAATGCAGATCTGGTGACCTGAGTTTAATTCCCGAACCCACATAAAAGTAAAAGAGGAGAATGACCTCTGATCTTCACACATGTACCATAACATGTGCCCCTCATAAACAATAAATATTTTTTCTTTAAAAGGAAAGGTTGGCAGAAAGTTGAATAGGCCTGGTTGTGCAAGTACAAAGACCTGAGTTCCATCCTCCATCTCCAGGACCTATGTAAATGGACAGGGGTTGTGACATGTATTTGTAATCACAACACTGAAAAATCAGAGAGAGAGGTATATTCCTTGAGCCCATGGGCCAGCCTAGTCAAATAAGCAAGCTCCAGATTCTGTCTTTGAAAATAAGGTGGAGAGTACCTGAAGAATGATGCTCAAAGTTGGTCTCTGGTCTATACCCACATGTATACTCAGATGGACATGCATACACATGTGTGTACTATCACACACAGGAACACAAGTGCACATTCACACAGACAGAGATAGATGTGGTGGGAGGGAAAGATGGAGAAAGGGAGGGAGGGAAGGAAGGAAGGGAGGGAGGGAGGGAGGGAGAGATGGGGGGAAGAAAAAGATTACCCTACTAATACAAACAGTCTCTGTTGAGTCACAGAACTGAAATATCCTGGACAATTATGAGCAGAAAGGAGAGATGGAGGACAAAATATCGAAGAGCCCAGTCATATCTACAGCATTACAAGGAGCCTACAATGAGGGGAGGTGTACAGTATGGAAGGGTAAAGAAATGGAGGGGAGAGCTGACTAGTCTGTGGTCAAATGCCCTGATTTCCATCTCATGCCAAAGTCTCTCTTCTGCTTTGAGTTTCTCTTAGTACACAGTTTAGGAACTCAGTGCGTTCCATTGTTTTCTATGTGAGGTGAATGAAGCACACACACAGAGTGTAAGTTGTCATCTCTAGAGCTTTTCCAACTTACACAGAATGAAGCCCGAATGCTCTGAGGTAGTGCAGTCACTGTTCCCATTGTAGGGATTACAGCAGACATGAGGTCTGGGCAAGCACAAGTTGTATGGTGAGTGAGTAGAAAGAGCCCAAATTCAAACTCCAGGTGATTTGATTGTCTGCTTGATTTTTCCCTTTTCAGAAACTATGCTTTTCTGCTATTTTGGAAAAATTGTAAAGTTACAGTAAAATGCAACAATTATGATAAAAAAAACTTCACTATTTGACTTTGGGAAAATAAAGTGATATCTGAAAATGGTAAAAAAAAAAAAACATATTGATATTGGGTTGTTTAACATTTGTTCATTTGTTTGTTTGATTGATTTGAAATAGGTTCTTCTTATATAGCCCAACCTGGCTTTGAATTCACACCCCATTGCTTCAGTCCCCTCTGTTCTAGGATTACAGGAACACACCACCTGTCTGGATTGACAACAATCCACATGAGCAAAAAAAATGGAGCATAATCTATATATCCATTAAATTTCCAAGAAACATAACTTTATCAAATGTTCAAAGTACAATGAAATAAGGAACAAATTTATTCCTTTTGACCTCGAAAGTGTCGATCAACCTCTGGCATAGTTCCTTGTCAACTGACAGGGTGCTCAGGTGGTTCTCATAGACAGCATCACCATTTCATACATAATAAACTTAAGCTTCGTGGAATTTTAGTCTCTCTATTGGTGTGAGAACTACATGACGAGGCAAGAATTAAAAAACTCTAAACATAGACAATTCCTGAACTTCCTTCTTCTCATCCCTGTCATACCATACAGCCTTTTCTACCTCTTCAATATTTTTATAGACATTAATCATCCACTAAAATCCTTTGTGAAGTCCCTTTGTCATGTCCACCCCCACTCAAAATCTTATACTGTAAAAGCAAGCAAAGCTACACGGAATCTAAGTGCAATGTGACCTCAGCCTGCGTGCATCAGGGATTCTGAGCACATCCAGATTCCACTCAGCAACCCATTGACCACATACAAAAAAATGCCGCT
This sequence comes from Arvicanthis niloticus, assembly GCF_011762505.2. Lineage (NCBI taxonomy): Eukaryota > Metazoa > Chordata > Mammalia > Rodentia > Muridae > Arvicanthis > Arvicanthis niloticus. The sequence continues at coordinate 43,607,775 of NC_047668.1, read as the reverse complement.
AAAATTCTAAAACTTTTGAGTTTTCTATTTAACATCTCAAAGATTCCAGCTGCTCTCCTCACAGCTGTGTCTCCTGGGTACCTAGTCCTAACCCAGGAAAATGTAACCAGATGCCCTGCCAAGTGCTTACAGTTTAAGAGTGAATAAATGAATCCCTGGTAGTTTCCTTATAGCTAGCTAGAGACCCCTGTTCCCAGCTGCTGGGTTCACTAACAGCTGAGTAAATACATAGCTGGTAGCTATAGCCAGAGAATTTCCACTCAGTGCTCATAGCCCTGGATATGCCAGGGCTGCTGTTGTTTACCCACTAGCAGGTGGAAAATCACCCAAACCTGTGCTACTCAGTCCCTTGCCAACTTGCCTAGAAAATGGAATGTTCTATTTCTTCAACTGGAGATCTAGAGGCAAGACCTTGTCGATTTCAATCAAAGTAAATTAAAATCTTTACACTGTACCCAAAGTATAAATATTTAACCTTATTAACCCTAGAATGTTGAGGAAAGTCGATTCCTGCACACCATATGTATTAACTATAAATGGATAATAATTAAAGCAGCAAACAATTGTAAATATTTGTTTTCATTTATTTTATTATGTATTTCCCTCCTGAAAAGCTACATGGTTTAATTATAGATTATTATCGTTGTTGTTGCTATTATTATTATTATTATTATTATTATTATTATTATTAGGTTGCCTACTGGGCCTATCATTCCCAGCAGAAATATTCAGTGTGGATAATACTATAATACTATCCTATTCCTTCTAGGATATTGTAATACATAGTTATTCAGATTCTGTATTCCCGCTTATAATAGTAAGCGTATACTGGGTCAAAGAGTTAAAAGACTGGGCATGTCTGACTATGTTTGTTAAGGATGAATTTGAATCAGTGAGTGCACATTGATGGAGTGTGTTTAAAAAAAAAAATGTCATTTATAGAGAAAGCAGCACGTACAAGAGACAGAGAAATAAGACACAGCAGCACATGTTCCAGAAGATTCACTGAGTTAGGAGTAGAGGTAGTTAGACTTGAAGATAGAATTTTCTTCTCATATCAAGTTTTGTGTTTCGTTTCCACTTTCTGTGTATGATCTGCAGTGTCCTGCTGAGCTTGAAAGCTCTGTCTGCTGTGGTTGGAGTTTCCTGCTCTCAGAGGAGTATTGCCAGTCCACCCTCATCAGAGCTCATTCTAACCGTGTCTGAAAGAATAACTGGACGAAAGATGTTGTTCTTGTTTTGTCCTGAGCAGAAATGACAATGCATTTTGCTACTGACAGTGATGTTCTCCCTGACCCTGGCACATACTTCCACCGTCACAGGACACAGGCCCTCTAGATATCTCTTCCCAGGCAAGACCTGAGTAACTTCTGTGCCTTTTGAGAAATAATATTCTATAGTGTTTGGTTTGTAACAAACCTTTTTTAATAGTTATTGAAAAAATGAAGATATTGCTCACTAAATTTCTATCGCTCTCTCTCTCTCAGTGTGTGTGTGTGTGTGTGTGTGTGTGTGTGTGTGTGTGTGTGGCATCTGTATTGTAGAGGCCAGATGACAACTTTAAGTGTTATTTCCCAGGTATCAGGTACAATTCACCTTTTTTTGAGACAGAGTCACTGACCTGGAACTCACCAAGCAGGCTAGACTGGCTGACCAGTGAGTTCCACTGACCTGCATGTCTAGACTTCCCCAGTTCTGGGATTATAGTTGGTATATCACTGTGCCTGGCTTTTCTTCCATGGGTCCTGGCGATCAAACTCAAGTCCCTGTGCTTGCAAAGCAAGTGACTGTCTGGTCATCTGCTACCCACATCGTGAAGTTTGTCAATGACCATGTGTCTTTTTGTTTGTTTGTTTATTCTTTGCCTTTGTTGTTTTGTGATGTATTTTGTCACAGACAAAAGACGTGGAATCAATGGGACTTGTTATGGGTTCCTAGTCTTGGGACTTAAGACCGTTTATATAGCTTTGTCTGAGTTGTGGCCATCTGTGGAAAAAGATCTGGGTCCATATTTTGTTCTTTCCATTGCTTGGTGTTCCAGTGATGACCAACTGTTGTGAAAAGGATGCATGCCATTCTCCTTAGTGGCTTCATAAGTAGTGAAGCATTTCAGAATGGCGTGGATGCTGGGGGATGGGTTGGGTTACTCATGTCCATTCTGCAGGAACTCCATAAAGAACGATGGTGCCAAGAGCTTGCAGCCTCAGTCCCACATCCATGAAGAAAAAAGAAGACCCTGGAGTGTCACTATTGTCCAGATGTGTGGGCGTCATATGTCAGAATGTATATGATCAACGAAAGCTACGAAGTCAGTGTAATGATGGCCATTTCACACCTGATGAAACTGAAAGACAGTAAGATTAGATTGGAACCAAGGTCAGCCTACCAATAGCTAACATTTTATGTATTTTTTTTTACATATTTTACAATCATCTATAATTTGAGGTGTGTGTGTGTGAGAGAGAGAGAGAGAGAGAGAGAGAGAGAGAGAGAGAGAGAGAGAGAGAAAAGCAAATATGCATATTTGTATACATGTACAAAGGCCTTTTGTAAGTGTCAGTATTGAAGTCAAATCCAGGCCTGCATACCAAAGCATCTGCACCGAGAGCATCACATGCTAGTATGTACTCTGGCATCTGTATTCCACCTGCCTCACTCCGTTGGTTTAAAGACAACAACAACAAAAAAAAATTTAGATAGAAGACTTGGGTTCAATTTGTACATCTGGAAAGTAGTAAGTACCTGCCTCCTAGCCCAGGGCACACTCAAGCTGCAATTTCCTTCTCTTCTTGACCAAAGCATCCATTTCAAGCTCATGCCTAAGCTGGTGTCTTCAGCCCCAAAGCTAGAAACTTCTTGGAAGCACAGACCAGGACATATTCATTGTAGCACTGTGAGGGAAGAAAGACTGGCACTCAAGTGACTTGGCCACAACAGGGGATTGAGAACCTACTTCCCTACCCCACCCCCACCCCAAGGCCTGATTCTAAATCCAAGCTTTCCTTGGGAATTTGAGACAAAGTTTTCTCTCCCTTGGAATTTGATTTTTGTCTTCTCTGTCAAGAAGCTTACATCACAGGATTTCAGAAAGTTGAAGAGATTCAGCTCATTGTCAATGCATTTTGAAAATTCCCCATTGCCAATGCACTTTGAAAATTCCACATGGAGGTCATGCTGCAAAAGGAGGGGTGAGTTTTGCTGCTACCCAAATCTAATACAAAGTCATCAATTTAAATTTGGTCTCCTTCTTTTTCCTCTGTTTCAACTTTTCTACTTATCTCTGCCTTCTCTGGGTTTTTAGTGGTCTGACCCTACTTCTGAAAAATACTCAGGGCTACGGGAAACCAGTAATCAAAATAACTGACCACACTGATGACAGGAAATGGGGTTTGAGGGCCATCCTTTCCAGGTCTGGTGGGCGAGCCCAACTGCTTTCCGTTCCAAGGGTTATCACAAATTTGTGTTCACTTCCTCGTTCTCTGGCTCCAGTGCTTTCTATAAGGCCTCCTTTTTTTGGTCAAAGTGAAAGACAATCAAATGATGACATTGAAAATGTGTTCATCTCTAATTGCTGAAGCACAAATACATCTGAAGGGGCAGGCAATTTGGAACTATTATTCCATTTTAAAATACCAAGATTTGCTGCCTGCATAGCTTAATGGTAGAACTATTAGCCTAGTATGCAGGAGGCCCCCAGTTCAATCCCAAGTTCTACACAATGAATGAATCAATGATTAAATGTGAACCTTTTGCACAAACAGTGAGTGAAATTAATGGACCAGATGATTTCCAAAGGATCTTGAGGGCTTTCTTACATCTAGTACCAATGTTTTATGTTCTGTACTGAATTTATACACGGGCTCCTGGAGCAATGCTGGGCAAGTCATTACACCAAGGATGATATACTAGGTTTAGTCCCATCATTAATAAATATCAAGATGTTTTGTAAAGTTGCACTGGACTTTTGTCATTTGGTACATTAGGTTTGTCTGCTGTTGTAAGCACCAGGTTAAGATGATTGATGGACAGATAAGGAAAAATTGTTGCTTAGCATTATGCAGACAGAGAAAGTATCGTAGCATCCCCTATTCCAGTTTGGTAGGCAAACCTTTTGAGTTGACAACTTAATATTTATATTTTGTACAAATGAAGAGAGATACAAGTCAACTTTCTGTTCAATTTTATAAACACTTATAAACAACATTCTCTCTCTCTCTCTCTCTCTCTCTCTCTCTCTCTCTCTCTCTCTCTCCCCCCCCGCCCCCCCCCCGTGTGTGTGTGTGTGTGTGTGTGTGTGTGTGTGTGTGTGCACTCAAAAAGTAAATATGAGATGGGGCCATCTCTTACAGAATCAGAGAGCTTCAAAATGGCCATTTCCCTTCCTTGACTGTAGATAGTTCCAGGCTGTGGATGGAAGCCTTCAAATTAAACACATGACACCAACACTCAAGAGCCTGTGTTTGACAACTAAAGAAGAGATTGAGGTGACACTTAGAAACATCCAGTGTTTGAGCAAAAGGTTCCTTTCATGAGAAACCCAAAGGAGCATGCAATGTCTGAGGCATTCATCAAGATGGTTATCTTTTCATTTCTTAAAACTGGTGCCAGCACTTGGCCTCACTTTACATACGGCGAATTGGGGGCCTGGTGAATAGGGCTGCGTATTCAGGCTCACATCTACTATTAGAATTCAGGCTTCATGTATTGTATCTATTGTTCGTCTATGTATAACATGTAGCATATGCATTTGAACACAGAAAGGAAAAAATGAAGAGGTTTCCTTAATTTTAAAACGTTTAACAGTAAGACTGACCTCTTTTGATATAACAGGCAAATATTCTATATCTTATAAGAAATAAATTAAGGAGCAGGTGACTCCAATTACCACAATGCATATAGTTTCCCGGGTTCTGCCGAATGCCACATATATAATTGTCCCATGTGATGATTTGCACTCTGTTTGATTTTTAAATGTATGCCTTCCTTCGTTGTTTCTTTCCTCGTTCTGTTTATACAGCCTGCAAAGGCTTATGTGCAATTTGAAACATGCATTTGCCCGAGTTGTTTGCTATGCATACATTTAGGAGAATGCCTCAGGGAAGTCTGGCCTGTAAAGATATAGCTTCTTTTTAACAATGGTATGTTTCAGAATGCACAAGTCCTCTTGCAGCAGTTTGCAGTTGGGGTAAGTAAGGCCGGGGTGGGATTCATGAATCATCTCCTCCACCACCCATTACAGGCAAATCAAGCTGAAAACCAAACCCATTTGGCACTGACTCAGAGTGGGGCTTCCTGAAGTGGTGAGAGGAAGACTCTTAAAGCCACATCTGCTAAGACCCATCTAACCTCAGTGTCGCTCCAGCAGGAAGGGGACAAGACATGGCAGCAAGGGCTATGGTGCTTTGAGTCCAATATGCATGTCTGGTCTTGCCCACCAAACCCTTAGCTGGTTTGGATTTGTTTTGTCCATATTTCTATTGGGAAATCCCATTCACTGGAGTTTTCTTTCTAAGCTATCTTTCCTAACAGGCCTCATTTAGGAGAAAGAACACCATTCCCTTCTCAACAGGTCCATAATCTACCAGCAAGGGTCTCTGGGGAGGTGACCCTTATTTATTCTATACTTGACCTTAACTAGAATATTCTTTATGTGTATGTGTGCATGTGTGTGTAGAGGCCAGAGGTCAGTCTTGGAAGTCATTCTTCAGGATGCCATCCATCTTAGTTTTGGAGACAAGTAGATTAATCTAGGCAAAATGGTTAGCAAATTCCAAGAACCTGTGTGTGTCTCTCTCCCCAGTGCTGGGATTACAAGCCTGCATCACAGCACCTGGTTATTTACATGAATTCTGAGGATTGTAGGTCCTAATGCATGCATGTCAAGCACATTACTGAATATGCTTCCCCAGACCTAACCAGGTAATCCTACATATTTGATTTGAGTTCATTCTAACAGGAAAGAAGAAAACTTATCTAAAAATACAAGAGAACAGTTCTGTGGCAAAAATAAATATATAGAGAAGACTAAGAAGCAGAGTCTTTGGCGATTGAGGCTTCTTGTACATTTTATTCTTTTTTTAGTATCTAAAAGACAAAAGAAAAAACAGTTAAAAATCTATATTAATGACTATATAACATAAACATGTTTACTTTGGGCATCAGTAACATTGAGTTGGGGGCTAAAGTTTTGAAGGTACAGAGCCCATATTTGCAACTGAAATTGGCATCAATTTCAAGCAGCTACCATTTTAGGGTGCTATATGTAGTCCCCATAGAAACCACAAAGAAAATGCACATAAAATATGTGAAAAACAAGATAAGAAAAGAATAAAAATACATCACTACAAAAAAATTCTAAGCCCACAAGAAAGCAGTAAGAGAGAAAAATGGGGACAAAGAGTTTTAAGACATGGAGAAAGCCAGAGACAAAATGGAAAAAGTACTTTGAAAGCTAAGTACTTGCAGGGTTGAGAGATGCAATGGAATAGTATTCATCCATGAAAAGGAAGCAAACGATGATGCATCCACACAAAGGAACAGTGAGGGGGGCATGATGTTAAACAAAATAAGCAGGTTGTAAAAAGATACCTGCTGTATGATGTCACTAATTTAAGAGCCCCGGATCCATTCCATTAAGAGACAGGAAACAGTGGTAACCACTTTGCCAAAGACTAAAGAGGGGAGGAATGCTGAGTCACTCTTTAATGGGAATGGAGTGCTAATGTGGCCAGAGGAAGAGAGTGCTGAAAGGGCTTGTGGAGGCTTCTGCCACTGTGTAAGCCTAGCTCAAGGCTGACACAGGAAGGCTGCTATGTCTTCAAGGACAACCTGCAGGGTTAAATATGCAGGCTACAAAAGAAGACCTTGTTTCAGAAGGAAGATGGTAATGTTGAATTTCCATATGACTCCCAGTTTGCAGTTGTACAGACCCAGAGCACTTCTGTCAGCAGTGGTCCCATAAATCCCAGGAACTGCATCAAAATCTTACAGAGTGGAGCCATGATCATTGCCTCACTTAGAGCAATGGTCCTCGACCTTCCTAAAGCTGCAACCCTTTAATACTGTTCCTCATGATGCAGTCACCCCCAACCATAAAATTATTTTCTTGTTATTTCATAACTATAATTTTGCTACTGTTATGAATCATAATGTAAATATCTGTGTTTTCCAATGGTTTTAGGTGAGCCCTGTGAAAGGGTCATTTGACCCCCAGCAAAGGGTTCTCAACCCACAGATTGAAGAATGCTGTCTTGGTGGTTTTGGAGTAAGAAACTTCTAAGGAAAATGTTCTCTAGAACACAAGGTCAGTAAATATTTCACTCAAAAGAGAAAAAAAAATTTTTTGAATTATTTTATGGTCTGAGTCTCACTTCCTTTTAAAAGTTGTGTGATAAGATGAGGGGATGTTAAAGACTTTGGATGGTTTCATTTTGAAGGTGGAATGAATGTTCTCTACACCCTTGCAAAATGGCCATGAGTCCATACAGACAAAGAATGGGATGCTGTGGCTTAAAAGAGGCATGTTTGGGTATCACGTTAACAATGGGTGGACTGGACGAGTGTTGCTTTTGGTTGACTGTCAACTTGATAGAATCTAGAATTACATGGGAGACAAATATCTGGGTATATTCATGAGAGAGCTGCTGAATGTCTAGTTTGTAGAATAATTGAAGAAAATCCACTCCAAATGTGAACAGCTCCACCTCATAGGCTGCAGTCTCAAATTGAATATAGAAGAGAAAGCAAGCTGAAGCAAATGATTTGTGTTGTCTCCTGACTGTAGACATGAGGTAACCAACTGCCTCATATTCTGGCTGCCTCCACTTCCCAAGGATGAGAATGTAGTCCTGAAAGCATAAGCCTGAGCCAGCCCTGCCTCCTTGCAGTGCCTTCCTGCTGGGAATTTGGTCACAGCAATAAGAAAAGCTAGCTACTGGACTGGAGAAATGGCTCAGCACTTAAGAGCACTGGATGCTTTTCTAGAGGATCTGGGTTCAATTCCCAGTGTCCACATAGTAGCTCACACCTGTCTGTAACTCTGGTTCCAGGAGATCCAACACTTGCACAGATACACATGCACATAAAATAAAAATAATTTTTTATCTGTACTTGCACAGATACACATGCACATAAAATAAAAATAATTTTTTATCTGTATATAAAACAGAAAAGTAACTGTAGTCACACACCACTCACATACCCTCAGCATTAATCAAACTAAAGAGCATAGTAATAACAAGTTAAAAAGAAGATATGAAATTGGGAGGGAGACAGAGTGAGCGAGAGCTAGAGGGAGGTGATAGTGTATGGATATGATTGATAAACACTGTATGAAACTTTCAAATGTTAAAGATAAACGTTTTTATTTTAAATTGATAAAGGAAACACAGGCCTCTTTTATCTGCTGAGAACTAATATAGATATTAATTTCTATTTATAGGTCATTAAATAATTACCAAATACCTTCACAAATACTAGTTCAGACAAAACCAACCAAGGCAAAGAAAGTCATCTGAGCTTTCCTTTGAGAAGCTGGAAAAGCAGAACTCAACAATGGGCGACAGAGCTGGCCCAAAGTTTAGAAAATGGTTCTGGAAATTGCTATGCCCTATGGGAGGAAGGGTTAGCAGAGGATGTGTTAAGTCTAAGAATAGCTTCGCCTTACATCTACATTTCACAGATATTGGTTGACCAATGAGAGCTGTCAATAACACCAACAACCATGATAGACTATGAACACTTTTCTGAAGATACTATAGTCCTGAAAATAAACAAACTAACAAACTAAACAGTTGGGAATCCCCTAAGCCCTTGGCCATTTTGCAGTTTTGTTTTTCTGGATTCCCTGAAGTCTGCTTTACATTTTTGGTAGAGAAGCCTGGTTTTCACTCAATTTATTTCTTCATCCCTGGTTAAAATCAGGGAAGCAGAGATGTGATCTAGCCAGGAGGTAAGGTCACAATCCAGTGTAGCCTAGTTGAGTGACATCTTCCTAAAACTGAGAAGAACTCAAATGACCAAAGAGAAGTCACATGTGTCAATATGGCCCAGCAGGAATACCTAGGAAGCTTGGCAAGTGAATCGTGCTCTGAGGCCTTGAGCTACCTGTTCCAGATTTTGTCCAGATATTTTTCATGCTTTCTTTTATTCTATGTGCATACTTTTTAGGTACCTGATTACCTCCTTTTTATCCAGCTGCAGTAAATTTCTGATGCTCACAACAAATGAAGCCTAATAATGATAAGAAGAAATTAAAATTCCTCAGGCAATTTTAGAGACAAGTTCTCAAAAGTCAACAGATTTTGTCATCGACTAGATGTTAAACAGGCTTTTGGTTCTGTCCTGTCCAGAAGTCAGAAATGCCAAAAATTGTTTGGGTAATCTGGCTCCAGATCAGAATTCTTGTTATCTTTCTTCTTTTACAACATTTACTGGAAGCTATAAATGAGAGTGTGACAGAAACTCGAGAATCTTGATACCTAGGATGGAGAGGCACACAGAGAGACCTGGTGGGTGGGCCAATTAGCCTGACAAGTTCACCCCACGTTCTTTAATCCAGAAAAGCCTTATTACACTCTAGATCAGCAGTTTTCAACCTGTGGGTTGCCCCTTTGGCACACCTTTATCTCCAAAATTACTTACATTATGATTTATAACGGTATCAAAATTACAGTTATGAAGTAGCAATGAAAATAGTTTTATGGTTGGGGGTTAGCACACCATGAGGAACTGTAAAAGGGTGACAGCATCAGGAAGGTTGAGAACCACCAAGCTTGATGACAACCCCCAAGGACAGCTGTTTCCTGGAAGCTGCTTTTACCCTGCGGAAGCTCTGTTTATATTCTGTCTCTTAATTCCTCACTTATGAACACACGCAGGCACATAAAACAAAATCATTTCTAGGACATCGCCTGGCATCAGACAAACTCAATCTTGGATTTGTGAAGCAAATGACCTGAAAGCTGTTGTCCAAGGTTGGCTTCCTTGGCTGTTGATTTTCTGGGATCCTAGATGCTCAACCCGGAGCACCTGATGTGCGAAGGACTCCATTGCTTTCAAGGAGTCCCATTTTCCCGTGCCACTAGTTCACAAGGTCGTTCTGGTCCTCCTAGTTTATTTGTTGAGTCATAAACGCATCTAGCCTTTGCTTTTTGCTGATTTTTTAAAATTGATAAATCATTGTTGTGTGCATGCCCAAAGTGATGTTTTTGTTGATGGATGCGTTATGCATAGGTTCCGTGAAGCTAGTGCACATTTCCACCATCTCTCCAGCTGAGTTTTTGAGGTGATGATGTTAAAAGTCCTCTTTAGTAATTCGGAAATGTGTGCTCTATTACTACATGTTATCTCTTGTTTGACACTTAATTGCAGGAACTCGTCCTCCCAAGTCTAGCTGGGACCTTCTGCCTTTGATCTGGTTCTTTCCTTAGCCCTCTTCTTTTCTACCATGCCTCTGGTAACCACAATGCTTCCTGGGTTCTCGAACACAGACATTTCTTACATGTCCCACAAGTGATATCACACAGCATTTGCTTTTCTGTCCATAGCTCGTTTTAGTTATCATGGTGTCCTTTATACTATTAAACATAGTGTCATTTATACTGTTGGAAACTGTATAAGCTGCCAAATTTGCACTTGCAAAGAAGGGGCCATTTTTCTCCATCAGGACACTTCCCACCAAAGGACAATGCATGTCCTTGATGTGGTAAATCCAGCATCCTCTGTATTCTAGCAATGGGCATTAGAAGTTATGATAGTGCCAAGGATCCAGAAGTCTTCATCTTTGAAATACAGATCTTAATAAATTCCTGATTTCTTCTTTAGGAGGGCTGTATGCTAGGCCATTGCATATATGTATCATTTGTTCTTTATCTACTGTTCTTTATCTATCTGTTAATACTTGTGTGGTTTCCACATCTTGCTATTGTGAATAAAGTAGCATTATTTTTTCCTTCATTAATTGCTCATTTATCTAATATTTTATATAAGCCCAAGAATTCAGGTACATGAAAATTGTTCCTGGAGTTAGTCTTGGGAAAATCTACAAACACATCCTGCTATTCCCCATCCTCTTCAGATTTCCTATTCATCCTACTACATCACCCTTGCCTCTTCATTTCTTCCCCCTCGCTATAGACATTATGACATCAGCCTACCCCCAAAGCATTTCTGACTCTGGGCTTGGTTGGAAGACACTTGTGGACCTGGACACATTCCCATGACTCACACAGCCACAATCTCATTCTTTACAAAGTCACACTTCCCGCAAATAGGACTTGTGCCTTCTCCATCGAGTCTCAGTGTTCCAGCCCAGTAGGAAGCCTCTGGTAGATAATCACGAGTGAGCTCCTGAGGAAATTTAGTGTAGTGATGGTTGGAGGAGATTCAAACTTGAGATGCTAGTAGGAGAGTAGAAGAAAAGGACAGAACATAAGGCTAAACAGGGGGTCTGGGGAAATGTCAAAGAAAAGGTGAAAATCAAGTAAAAATGTAAAGACTTAGATAACAAGTGAATAAAAGTATCAATAAAACTGAATAATAATTCCAAAAGTGATAAAATGGTAAGAAAGCATAAGAGAGGACATGGCATATCTCGATATGTTGTTAATATATGGAGTCTACTGGCAATAGGATCAGTAGGCCAGAAAGGAGTAGAGAGTCCCAAGTCTTGGAGGACTTTGTCAAGCTACAGAAGTTTGTATACAATGAGAAGTGAGATAAATGTTGTAGCCTGCTGGGAGTCATTTGTGAAAAAGGACTCAACTGAGAAAATGTCTTTATAAGATTTGGCAATAGACAAGCCTGTGGGTCATTTCCTTAATTAATGATTAGTGTGGGAGGGTCCAGCCCATTGTGAGTGGTTCTATCCCTGGGCAGGAATTCCTGACATGTATAATAAGGCAAGCTGAGCAAGCCATGAGAAGCAAGGCAGTAAACAGTGATCCTTCGTGGTTTCTGCTTCAGTTTTTGCCTTCAAGTTACTGCCCTAACTTTCTCTGATGATGGATCATGATGTGGAAATGTGAGTGAAATAAACCTTTTCCCAGGTTGCCTTTGGCAATGGTATTTTATCCCAGCAACAGAAACTCTAACTCAGACATGGGCTAAAGTCAAATGATCACAGATCAGGTAGCTTAAACAGCAGACATGCATTTTCTCATAGTAGAAGCCAGGGCTCTAACACCAAGGAGTGGAAGTATTAGTTTCTTCTGAGGCTTTCCTCCTTAGGTCACAAATGGTTGTTTTCTGTCTGTCTCCTTTTGTCCATTTGTACTTTTTCTTCTGTACATGCCTATGGATCCACCCACATTTCCTCTTCTGTTAAGGGCGTATTTATAATGGATTGAGACACATCCTAAAGATCTCATCTTTTAACTTACTTCTCAAAAAGGTGATCTCTCTATGCTGAGAGGCTGACATCAGGCTTTCAACCTTAGTAACTGAGAAGTAGGAGGGATGGTATTCAGGCAGAACAGTGAACTTCTGGCTGACAATGGGCTGTGGACACAGGACACAGACTCTCTGCTCAGATCAGTGCTTCCTCTTCTTGTAGCTCTACCACCTTGGAAAGTAGCTTCAGTTACTGAATATTCTTATTTCCATTTCCCTGTACTGTAGCCTCCTTTCTGTTGTCATAAAAGAAGCATCCAAGGCAGCAAAATTTATAAGGAAAAAAATTAATGTTTACAGTTGTAAAGACTGAAAAGTCCAAGGATGAGAGCTACATGTGATGTGGACTTTCTCATTACGTTATAACATGACAAAAAAGAAAATCACAAAGAGAGACAAAATAACCTACCAATTCAAGTCTCTTCTCTTCATCTTCTAAAGCCACTAACTCCATCACAGGGACCCATCCTCATGACTTTGCAGGATCCTGGTTACCTACTAAGGCCTCTCTTCCAAATATATTGATATATGACCTTGTGGATTCAGTTTGCCCAAACTTGAACTTTGGGTAGGCAAACACAAAAGTTCCAGCATTCCATCTGCACCACAGTATTTGTAACTACTTTTAGGGGTGGTTATAAGGAGAACATTGCTGAGCAAATTAATTGAAAAAAAATTTTTTTCAAGGAGTATGAAGAGGCAACTCTGTGGCAACTGTGTTCCCGAACTGAGGCTTGAGTGTCAGCATCACAGAGAAGTGTGGTGTCAGGTGCACCATTTCCTCTGCAGCTTAGGAGTGCAGCTGCCACATTTGCACTTGCAAAAAAACGGGGCCAATTTCCTTCATCAGGATACTTCCCACTAAAAGGCAATGCATGTCCTTGATGTGGCAAATTCAGCATCCTCCATCCATATTCTAGCAATGAGCAATAGAAGTTATGATAGTGCCAAGGATCCAGAAGTCTTGATCTTTGAAATATATTCTATTGTTTGTAACTGAAAAAAATTTAAGTGTCAAAGTTGTCATTGATTTACTTCCAAATTTTTTCTTGGATTCAGGAGAAAAAGGAGCCATTGACTCCATTGGCCTTTGCTTAGAGGGTAACATTATCACCATATATGGTGACATTTGAGCCAGGTAGGCAGATTATTATGGGCTTATATTCTTTTCTAAAAATAATCATTAATCAAACTCGACTAGTCTATTATATCAGTTTCTTATAATCTCCCCAAACATTGTTTTTGTAGTGTCATTGTCAATATTAAGATCTGATATACTGCATGGTCAGTGGTATTCTGGGGTAATAATTTCAGTGGACCATATCTTTGTTGGCAGTGCAGCCTCTGAACTATCTGCCACCAGGTTTACTGGTAATGCCTGATGCTGCTGCTTGGTGGCTGCAAAGCAACCATGCGCAGAGAGAGCTATTTCATCACAAGCAATATGAGAAGTCACCAGCGGAAGACATCCCCACCCCAAGCATCCTGTGATGAAGGATAACACTCATCTCAAAACAACTCAGTCACAGGACACAGCACTAAGGCAGGAAGTGGAGCTACTCTAGCAGATGGTTGGTTCAGCCCCACACCATCTGTGGAGGAGCACTAGTCATTAGTCAAGCAAGAAATGCCTAAGACAGCTGGAAGGACGAGCAGTGGGCTGGTTGATGATGGTTCACCAGACTTGAAATGCAGGGTCCCAGTACGTAAACACAATGCAATCACCTAGATAAATATGAACAAGACATGTTTCTTGTTGAGTCAGTTCTTCTGCAGGGATATGCTGGAACTAGAGCCTCTCTTCAGAAAGGGAACTGTGTTATGTATATAGCTAAAAACATTAACAGTTATCACAGCTGTTTCATATAGAGAGAGTCAAATACTCACCCCAGCATATCTGCCATGCCACCTCCTCGGCACTTTCCTGGGTCAACTAAGAACATGTACATGAGTGTAACTATAGGTGGGCTGTGGGCTTATAAGAAACTGATATAATAGACAAGGCTGCATGTGTGTTTGTTTTACTGTCCTACTCCTGAGTCTTGAAGTTCATGTTAATATTGGAAGATAGTTCTCAAATTTAGCGTATTTCACTGGGCCACACAAGTTATTGAGCTGATTCTGCCTTGATTTTATGGCTCTTGAAAATCCAACCTCATAGTGGCAGGCATTTCAAAGAGCTGACATTGTCCCAGGGTGCAAAGTTTCATCCCCCAAGATGGTGTGGATAAGGTGAAGAAACAGAATGTAGGATAATTCATGTTGAACATGCATAGGTCAAGGACCAGGGATGGTAATCATGAGAGAAGGAAAGACAATCTCATAATCCAGGGAGAACTGGGAACCAGCCTGTGGCCTGCATTTACTTTGACATGCTTAAGAAAAATTCTGTATTACTGATTCAAGAAGACAGTTTCTTATGCATTCAGAGTAGTGTGTGCCTATTGAAAAGCAAACTTTTCCAAAATCTTGGGGTTTTCTGGGATCCCAGGATAGTAATCTCAGCATTCAAAAAGGGGGTTGAGAAGGAAGATAAAAACATCATTCAACTGATCACAGTACATAGAATCTCAAAGCCCCATCAGAGTTCTTCCAGGGTGGGTATGCAGAGAGCCCAGGGCTTCCTTGTGACTCACACATGCTCTCTGTCTGAACTGCTAAGGATCAGGGTAGTTTAGCACTCCTACTGCTGACAACAGCCAGAAGCAGCTGCCCATCCCTCTCAGTAATCTCTAGCACGTTTCTTGACTCTCAGTCTTTCAGTCCTGGTTAGGTGACCCTGCCACAGTAGCATCACAGGCAAGACACCAAAGAGGATGTGGGTGCCAATGTGCCATTGTGCCATTAGAAAGGAAGGAGCTCTCTCTCTCTCTCTCTCTCTCTCTCTCTCTCTCTCTCTCTCTCTCTGTGTGTGTGTGTGTGTGTGTGTGTGTGTGTGTGTGTCTGTCTGTCTGTCTGTCTGTCTATGTGGTACAGAGGCAAGTAATTCTAAGTTATAATCCTGGGTCTACCTCATCCCTAGCTATGTTACCAGGGAAAACTACTTTAGTTCTCAAAGTAGGCTTAGTGTATCTCTTTCATATATTGAAATACTGAGAGAAACTATAGGTATTCATTTCTCATTCATTTATATATCTTGTCTTGGAAACCACTCAGGAGATTTTGTAATTTCCCAAGGACCTATACCTGAGCAGATTCTGTGAATGTGTGCATGCATGAGAGAGAGAGAGAGAGAGAGAGAGAGAGAGAGAGAGAGAGAGAGAGAGAGAGAGAGAGACTAAGAAGTGGTCATTTCTGGTATGAGAGGCAAGGTTCTTCTAAACTCCCTTGTTCGGTGCACATTTCAGTCACATTTGTAGATGAGGCAGTGCAGTGAACAGAGATGGGCATAGTTTATTGCAAACACCTAAAGATTTCATGAGAAAAAAAGAGGCCTCTGCCCCATCTCTCCATCTAAATTCTGTTCATGTTTTATGGCAAACACTAAAAGACTCATGAGGAAAAAAGAGTTTTTCCCTCACCCATCTCTCCAGCATCGATTCTGTTCTTGAACGCTCACCCTGCAGTCAGGCAGGAGTGAGTGGGCCTAGATCACAGTGTTCAGTACCTCACAGGTCCAATCTGTGCTCTGTCTAGACAGACAGCTGGAGACTGGCAGCAAGGGATACCAGACACTCTGGGTGGGGGGCGTGCTGTGACAAAAATGTTCTCTTCTTGTCTTGCTGGCTGCTGCCTCCAAAGATTGTCAGAAGTAGCTGAGGGCTGAGACTCCTTTAAGATTCTGGGGTCAAAGTTTATAATCCAAAAGAGCTTTGTGGCTGCTGGTGGTTTCTTTGTCCTACCCCACAGTGTTCTGAAATAGCAGGAAATCAGACCTCCATGGTGACACCTGTCATGCAAGCTTCCAGGGTGGGGCTCTGTCCTTTTCAACTTCTCCTTTTTCAATCACAAATGCACTCCCATATCAGGTACTGGAGACCTCTGGAATTCAGTTCCTTTAGGATTTTGGCCTGTGTGTTATCTCAGCAGGTGCCAGTCACATCCTTTACGACCTGGCCCATTCTTGTCTGCTTTCTTATCTTTTCATCTATCCTACACTTCATGTTTTTGCCTTGTGCAGCACCACATGCCACATCCCTTCTGTAATGGCATTTCCATCTGTCATCAAGTGAACAGAATCCTCCAGACCTACCCCACCCCCACCCCCTAAGGCCATACATATCTCTACATTGTTGTGACCCCTGGGAGCACAGCAACGCAATGCAGTAGGGCTTAAGCCTCAACCCTCTCAGTTCCCTGTCGGCTTGAAGGCAGGACATGAGCATCTGTCTTTACCTTCTCATATATAGCTGAAGCTCAGTGTATACATTTAAAAGAAAACAAAACCTGACCCTGTAGGTTCCTGTGGTTTGTTCTGAACCTCTGCCCTCACCACTCACTCTCTAGGGAAAAGCCAAGTTGGTCTGCCCACACCAGCCTAATTGTGTCACTGCATGCTTAGAACATTTTAGTAGCATCTCATACTCCTTAGGAGAGAGTTCCAAATCCACATCATGCCTGAAAAATCCTACTAGACTTGACCTTTCCACAACACTCAAAACACCCTTAGCCCATATTCTTCTCTCCAGAAGCAAAACAAGCCACTCCAAGATTAATGGCTTAATTAATATTGCTGATTGCATGATTAATATTTTATGCCATTGATGTCTAGACTTATGAACACCCAGTGGTCAGGTATGGGTCAAGAAACCGCTTTGATAACCTTGATGGTCTCAAATGCCAGAGACTGGTTTGCTAGGATTCTGGAAAGGATGTTCTTAGAGAGATAGCAGGGTCTTCCTTGATATAGTCAAGCATTCTACAGTGGGATGTTCTGGTTTTCATTTTAGATTGTAAGAAATTTTAAAGAAAGGACAAAGAAGAATGCTATGCATTTTGAGTTTTGAATGCCTGTTGGCAACACTTGCTTTCATTCTATTACCCAAAGATTCTGTTACTGTGATAAAGCATCCTCAAACAAATCAAGGAATTGGAAGGGTTTTTTTAGATTACAAGTCCAGGTTACAGTTCATTATCAAGGGGAAGATGAAACAGGAACTCAAAGTGGTCCAAACAACAGCAGAAAAAAAAAAATCAATCCATCTTTCTGTATGCTTTCTTACTTGCTCTAGTTCTCTCTTCTTTGACATAACCCAGGAACTCCTTCCTAAGGAATAGTGCCACCCACAGTGGGTTGGGCCCTCCTAAGTCATTAACAATCAAGTTACTCTCCCACATGTATCCTTCTGACCAACGTGATAAAAGCAATTCCTCAATTGAGATTCTCTTTCCAGATAGTTCTGGGTTATATTAAGTTGACAGCTAAAGCAAAATAGGGCAGAGAATAATATGACCAGCCCAGATCAAAGAATATGAAAGAGTCTTCTACATCTACTGATGGGAAGAGCTACAACATTACATTACAAATATCATAGGCTATATAAAAGGTGGGGAAAAAGACAGTCATAGTTACAATCAGTCTATCAGAGTCCCTAGTGACTCTGATTTAATAATCAGCTACTTAGCCTGCATTCCAGATGATTCTGCTAAGGTCAGTCAAGGACCAGCCTTTGAAAGAACTGCTTATCCTCTAGCAAGACCATCTTCTTTCTGACTCCTGACCCTGCCCTGCTGTTTCTAGTGACATGGCTCTAGACACCCATAGTTTCTACCACCTGATGCATTTGCCTCTGACCCTAACCTAGTGACTTCCTACTCATCCCCCAGGTCTTAATTTTCCCAGATTCTTAAGACTAGGTTTGCCACACCCACTTCCCCTTTTGGATTTCTCTAATAACCTTTACATTTCTCCCAAATGTCTCATATGGGTTGATTGCTTTACATCTTTCCTCATAGACAGTAAATATTACAAAGGTGACACAAATGTCTAATTTGCTCATCACTGCATATGTTGCAAAATCAATTGAGGTTTAATAGATAGAGAGACTCAATAAATGTTTACAAAGAGCAGAAAGAAATGGCTTTGAATTTTACATTAGACTTTCTATCTATTAATGCACTCCAGGGGTCATTTTTTGTATTGTTTTAGAAGAGCAAGAAGTTGTTCTTAGAAGTCTAGGCCAGAGAGGACATAACTAGGGACACTTTGGTATTGTTAAGATGTTTTTCAGAGTGAACATGGAAGCTTCCTAAAGGAGTCTGAGAACCTTCAGACTATTCCTAATGAGAGGATGCCAAGATATGATGCTTTGCTGGATCTCTATTCTTTTTCTAACATGTATGTGAGTCCATGTACATCTGTGTGCAGGTCCTCATGGAGGCCAGAAGAAGATACTGGATCCTCTGGAACTCGAGTTACAGTAATGCCGGCTGACCAGTGTGGGTGCTGAGAACTGAACTCAGGTCCTCTGCAAGAGCTATTAACCACTGAGCATCATCATCTGAAGAAGGTTTATGCTTAACTAAGTAAGTAACTAAGAAGAAAGTCCAGCCAATGGACAAGTATTTGCACAAGCAAAGCCTGAACAGAAATGAAGGGGTGTGGGCATAGACAGGAGAGCAGTGACCTAAGCCTCTGGGAAGGATGAGTTGACCCAATGAACAGTTGATATCAGAAGTCAGAAAAGGGGGCAGACAGAGGCAAAGGCAGAAACCACAACAAGAGGAATCAGGAGTAGGGGACCTCTTTTCTACTTAGTGGGTAGGGATGGATAGATGCCTTGCAGATAGACCAGCTGGTGGTTCCATTGAGAAACTACAAGTGAGTAGAGCAGCTAGGAACATCCTCACCTGACACATCTCTTGAAAGGCAGTAGACCCTCTCCTATGCCCTATCTCTTTCTCAGCTGCTTTCTATTCTATTCAGAGTCCTCTGCAAGTGACAGGGAAAAGACGTATGCACTCACTTTTGGAGAACACCGGTATATAGCAGCCATACCTGTCTTCACAGAGCACGTGCTGGTATGTTCAGGGAGAGCCTTGGGGGAAATCACCACTCTCAGCTCCAGAGGCTGCACATGGAATCTGTTTCCTCTTAGCAACAATGAAATAGAGCCACAAATTGCCACAGACCCAGATCACAATCTGTACATCCAGGGAGCAAAGGGCTGGCAACATCTACACCCAGCACCTGGCCCTGGTGGTCTTGAGACTTAAAAGATAGGGATGCTTTTGATTCTCACTGTTGAGTTATGAAGGGAAATGTTTGTTTCCTATCAGGCCCACTCAGCTGGAATACTTTTTTACGTGTCCCTTTTTTTTCAAGCTCTCTTTCATCTCCCAAAATAGCCACATCAATGATGAATTTGTCCTGGGTGTTTTCTGCAATGAGTTTACATCTCATTGGGTTCTCATTACCTGAGCAGAAGCTGACTCATATGGGGGTCACATGTCACTGTTCCAAGCTTCATCTCCAGGCATGGTGCTCCTACCTTCTTGTATCCAAGTTACCCTTCTCCTGCTCTTCTGACCCCACAGCTGTCTGCTCCTTCGTGACTACAGAACCACAGCCCGCATTAAGCTCAGTGATGTTAATCTTCCTCGTCAGACCTATGGAGAGGAGGAAGGCCCTGCCTTAGCTCAGAGTCAGCTGCCTATATGTCTTGAATTTAGGAGGAAGAAACAATTTGCTTGCCAGTCCTCATAATCCTTATTGGAAGAAAAGCATTTTAACAGCTGGTGCCTGAGTTATGCACAGGATACAGGAGATGTCCTAAGATGTCACTAAAGCCATAATGCTAGAAGACAGCATGTCACCACACAATATTGCCAGGGAGTAGGGGAGGGGATGAGACAAGATGATCATTTCACCAAACTTTATGATCAAGTAGAACTCCCATCCAATCTAAGTGACAAGGTGGCCTGAAGTTCTGGAATCAGGACCCAACCTTGGTCACATCTGGACTCCATCATTTCTTCACTCCATACTTGGCCAGGGGTTTCACCTTTGTTCAGCCTCAGTTTTTTTCACTTGGAAAATGGGCATGATATTATTGAGCATACTAAATTACTGTCAGGAGTAAATGACATCATACACATAAAGCATGCAGCCTGGATTCTGCTCAATAAGGCTTAATTAAATGGTGCTGTGAATAGAGCTGGGAAAGGATTGAGGAGGGAATGAATGGCCCCCAAGCATGCCTGCAGCAGATGCTGCCAGATGTTGGAAATGGACTCGCCTTAAGAACTTCTGAAATCAAACTTTTAGTATCCAGGATGATGAAGCAATTCAACGCTTGAGTTCCTTTGTGCCTGAGGAGGAAGAGAACAATAAAACTGGAGATGATGAGAGAATTAATGATAAGTCCTGAAGGAATAAGACCGACTGGTTCACCGTGAAGTGTGCAGTGCATTCTGGGA
The DNA here is from genome assembly GCF_011762505.2 of Arvicanthis niloticus. Classification (NCBI taxonomy): domain Eukaryota; kingdom Metazoa; phylum Chordata; class Mammalia; order Rodentia; family Muridae; genus Arvicanthis; species Arvicanthis niloticus. Next base: position 43,587,027 of record NC_047668.1, on the reverse strand, counting down.
ACTGAGATTCCTTTTGCTGGGATTTTAAAGACGTTATGGCTATAAATGAGCTGGTGATGGAACAGCCCAGCTAAGATACTTAGCAAAATGACTTAACAACGTGACTTGATATTAAGCTTGGAAGAATGCCTATGGAATATGAAGAAGACATTAGCTGGGAAACAGGAGGCCTGGATTCTAAATCACTGCACTCTCTTAAAATAGCACTTTCCTCCAGGGTTTCATTTGCCTCCTTTTCAAATGGCAGGGTTGATACCTGTGTCCTTAAAGTCCCTTCCAGTGTGACATTCTACAGGCTTTTCTGTGTCATCTCACTGAGCCGACTATGCAAGAAACTCTCCTGATTATTACCATCCCTACAGGCATCCCTTAAGGAAAGAAACACATTGTGAAGGACACAGGGAACTATCCAGCAAGGATGCTGGGCTGGCTTAGAGAGGAAGGCTGAAGATATAAGGAGGGAAGCCCCCAGCTCAGAGGCCCAGGCAAAAGCAACAGGACATATGGCAAGCAATGGTTAGCTGTAAGGAAACCTTTGGAAGGTAATCTCCAGGGCTCTATGTAGAAGAATCTGCATATCTGGAATATAGTCAGTCTCTCAAGTCTGAGGGCCTGAAGGACTTTTTAGTCCTAAATATATTTGACCAAGAGCCTTTGCAGAATAAAAGTCTGGGCAATTTTACAACAGGAGTTGAATTTCTTGCAAACATGTTTTCTCATTCGTTAATCACCTAGCATCTGCTGGGTGCTAGGCTTCAGTTCTGAAACAAAATAAGAGAAAGCCACCCTGAAACAGACTGTTCACAGTCCAGATGGGCTTCCAACACAGTCATCTGTACAGAGGGCATCCTATTGTCTCCTAATGTCACACAACATTTCAACATATCCTATAATATGGTAAAGAGACCATATTAAATAAAGCACTGAATTTGATCCTTTCTCCATGATCCCCATAGTTATCTATTTGCTGACACACTCTTTCACTGTGATTTTGTTTATTTTTACTTTTAATTATCTGTGTTTGTGTATGTGCATACACATGCACATACATGCACATATATGCACACATACAGGCTTGTGTGTCTATATGTGAGTATATGCATGTGTGTGAAGACTCAAAGAGTCCTGAGGCACCAGATGCCCCAAGAGCTTGAGTTACAGGGTATTGTAAGCTGAACATCTGATTGCTGAGATTAAATTATCATGCTACACACAATAAGTGCAAGCTCTTCACCACTAAGCCATCTTTCCAGCCCTGTCTTATTTTGTTGAGATGATATGACCCAGATTGGTTTCAGACTCACAATGCTTCTTACTCAGCTTCCCTAGTGCTGAGATTACAGGTACCTGATGCTACTCTCCAATGAGCCCAGAGTACAATGGATGGTTTCCATCTTCCTCTGTGTAATAAAGTAGAGTGACTAGCTCTTAAGTGAAAACTTAATAACACCAAGACACAAGTTGTGTCCTGTCTATCAGCAGCATTGATTACCCTGGGTAAAATATAAATTATGATCAAGGAACATTTGCTGAAGTAATGAATTGCCTTTTCACCATATATCAGACACTGTAGTAGAAATAAGTTGAAGGGGTGTTTTAAAATAATGTATTCCCAAAAGTTATCACTTAGATTGGGAGAATAAAGTGGACCAAGCAGACAAACACAAGCTACAGTATATATTACATAGAGTGAGTCAGCTCTTCATAAGATGCCTGGGTGTGGAACAGGGGGCTGAGGACGAAAGGAAAGGTGACCTAACTCTGATGGGTCCATGGTAGGAACACTTGGGATATTGGAATAGAACATCTGCCTTCAGATGGTTTGTCATGACATGAGGCAAAGAAGGTACTTAGAAGAAGAGTCAATATTGGACGACTAGGCAAGGAGAGAAAGACAAAAGGGGGGAGGGAAGGAGGGAGGGTGGGGGGAATGAAGGGGGAGGGAGGAATGGAGGAGAAGAGGGAGAGGGAGGGGGAGGGGGAGGGGGAGGGGGAGGGGGAGGGGGAGGGGGAGGGGGAGGGGGAGGGGGAGGGGGAGGGGGAGGGGGAGGGGGAGGGGGAGGGGGAGGGGGAGGGGGAGGGAGAGGGAGATTTTGTTCTCTTCTCTGGATTTCTCTGTGCAATAAGCAGCATCCTTATGACTTTGGGGGGCAGATCTCTTTATTCCTCCACTCAGGGCATTTAATGAGCCTGGTTTCAGGACAATAGTGCAAGTAAGAAGAACAAGGACTTTATACCTACGCTGATTTTCCATCAAATGTTTCTCTCCTCAGGGGAGAGTCTTATGGATTTAGAGAAACTCTCCTGAGCTTTAGTCCACACATATACAAAATGGGAATGAAATGGATTGATGAAGACCCACTATCACCATGTGATGTTGAACTATGAATCCCTTCTTCTTAATGATGCCTTGAACTTAGAAACACTACTGTAATATATTTTAAATTTTGGCTTGATATTGAACATTTGTTTGTGTTGAGAGACTGTAAGTGTGTCTGAGCAGAAATGTTCTTTGAATCACCTAAGCAAACCCATTTCTCTTTCTGGGAAAGCCATTTGCCCTGGTTACACAATGAGCGGTTCTCACATTTGAACAGAATGCCAGCCCTCCTAAACCCAGTTCATCATGCTTTCAAGATGCCATTGGGCAGGCAATACTGAATTTTCTGGAAGGCAGAATATCACCTCTCATTTCATTTTTTCCCGTTTGTTCATGGGACTCTTAATTCTACATTGTCGCAACCTTCTTCACCATTCTCAAGAGGACCCATTGGATTGTCCTTTGGGTTGTTTGCTTGTTTGCTTTGGTTTGGTTTGGTTTGTTTGTTTGTTTGCTTGCTTCCACTGATAAGACTTTGTCATGGGTCATTTTAGGTTGTTGTGATGAAAATGTTCTTAACAAAAAGAACTTCAAGAAGGAATGGAACAGTTTATTTGGGCTCATAGCCCCATAGTATAGTCTTCACATGGGGGAAGTCATGGCAGCAAAAGTATGTAAAGATGGTCACATCATGCCAGTAGTCAGAAAGCAGATGGAAATGAATCCCTATTCAGCTTGCTTTCTAATATTAATGCAGCTGAGGACCACAGATCAGAGAATGATGCCACCTACTTTGTGTTTTGGGTTTAGTTTTTAGTCTTTTAACTTTATAATCCTGGTGGCTTCAAACTTAGAGATCCTGTTGTCTCTGCCTCCGGAGTACTAGAACTAAAGACATGCTCTACCATGTCTGGCTGATGCCACCTACTTTTAAGGTGAGTCTTTCCACTTAAATTAACCTAGTCAAAGCAATCTTCCAATGATGCAACTTCCTATCAAGTTGCTAGTAATAGCTACCACAGACATGTCTGCTGTCTTTCCTCAGTCCCAAGCACACAAATGTACCTTTCTGTGCTGAATGTTCCAAAATACTGGCAGTCATGTTTCCTTGTCATCACAGATTACCAGTATACACAAAAGTGAATTCTTGGTTTTAAACGAATGTAGTTAGGGAAGAGTTCACCATAGAGTCTATGAAAAAGTTACACTGAGCTGAACATCATGTATTTGCACTCAGAAGAAAGTGTCTTCCCATATTTTAATACTTACCTACTGTGGGGAAGAAATCTTGCGGGTAGGGGAGAGGGAGTCCCGAGCAGCGGGCTTCCCACCCTGCCCAGAAGGTCCCACATTCACGCAGCTGTCAGTGGGCGGGCCAGCGGCTGCATCGGCAAGGTTCCAGGGTTCCAAAAGCTGGGAATCTGGCTGAGAGACCATGCGACAAGTGGAATCCGGTTTTCCAAAAGCTTTTATTGTTATGGCATGGTAAATGGATGTAGGTGGTATATAGGAAGCTGAGGTTAGCGCCATTCCAAGATGGCACAGACATCATGTCCTCCCCACTAGTAAACAACTAACTGCACAGGTGCAAAAAAGGCAAAAGCGCGCCAAAAGTCACTGCCCATCCCGGGGCGTATTATGGGTAATGAGTGAACAGCCAATCAGAAGTGAATACGTCAATCTAGGGTACATAAAGCAGCGCCTCTTCCTGTCTTTTCGTCTTTCCGCTTCTGCTTATACGAATAAAGCCTTGGTGTGGTAACCACCCGAATATTGCCTCACGTGTCTCTCTTCCACGGACAAAAGGGGACATGGGAGACGCGCGGAACAGGTGGTACGGGCTTCCCCCGCCAAAGGCCAGGGGAGTCTCATTTTATAGGGAAGGAAAAAGGGGAGGGAATAACTTAATTAGCTACGCCCCTGGCCTTTTGATAATTCATTAATATTTAAATCTCTGGAGGTAGAGACTTGTTAATCACGCCCTCTACCTGTGTCCTATGTGACTGAAGGTAACAGGTTAAATGGGGTTACCTCGTCCAAGGCCCAACAACCTACAGCATAAATCACTGGAGGTCCCCAGAGACACCCGAACCTTGTGTTCAGTATACTCTGCAACTCTTGTAACTCCCTTTTCTATTTGCCATTTAAGAAGAGCTTTCTTCTTACGGCCTGAGTGCTCCTGGATAAGCTTTCCTTTGCTTGAGATGGTCTTCCCAGAGTTTCCAAGGCATTTTCATAATCTGTCAGAACCTATTGGTAATCTATCTCTCCAAAGGTGTCTGTGTCCATCATCATCCCTGTCAGCTCCCCTTCACATTCTTATCTCTCTGCACCTTATCTGCCTCACAAAAGGGCAAGTTGGACTCTTTGCAATGCACTGTTATTTCTAAGGTTGCTATGGAAAACAGTCCTGGGGTGAAATAAGCAAGAGATGGAGCCAGGGCCTGCTGCTAAGTCAAAACACAGTGACACATACACACCAAGCAGAACAAACTGAGTTCCATTAGATGACTAGGTTCTCCAGCTAAGGCCAAAGGAATATCTGGAAGTGGGGAGCAGGGCAGTCTGCACACTTCCCTCTTTCCAAGAATTGACTAATTCTCTTCAGCACCAGGCAGGATGCTCAGGAACAGTTCTCTCTGCTGCCGCCCCTCACTGCTGACTCACCAAGTCACAGCCTGCTTCAGTGCTCCCCCAGGAGAAAAAAGCGCCAAATGTTTTGGCTGGAGCTCAACAGCCAGGAATCTTGCCACCTGTCACATTTTTTTTTTTAAAGACTGCTATTGATTTGAGAAGAGTTCTTGTTTTGTTTTTTGGGTTTTTTGTTTTGTTTTCTTTCTTTTTCTTTTTTCTTTTCTAATCATTGGATGGCATGAGATTGGCATCAGCAGAAGGAAGTGGAGGCTCTTGCATGGAGTTGACAACACATCTCCTGTTCTCATACATAACAGTGTCTCCAAGTACCCAGAAACAGATAGGCCAAGAGTCCAGTGTTTGCAAATTTCACTCTTGGCTCAGAGCTACAGCTGGAAGCCCTGGATCACGTGTCATGCTTAAGGCTGGCAGGCATCCACCTAGGAGATACTGAGTTCTCTGTTTCCCTTGGCCTAGATGCTAGGGTACTGGGTAGAGGGAAACCTGTAGGGATGGGAGGTACTCTGTGACTAGGCAAAGTCCCTTGTAGGACCACTTAAAGATTCTAGTTTCATAGAAACCAAATTATCTCTCCCAAGGACATCCCAACCCCTCACCCTGTGTCATGGGAAATTCAATAGGTATTTCTATAGCTCAATTGTCTATAAAGACCACAACTGGTATCCTGTAAGAAAAATCTAATTTCAGGAAAATATGGTGAGCCTTTGCCTTGAGTCAAGGTTTCAGCATCCTCTGTATTTCCCCTACAAAGGAGTTGTAAGGGTCTGATTCCAAGCCCTCAGCCCAGAAACTTCCAGAAATGAAACTCTAAACTTCTCATCCACATTTGCAAATGTAAATAAAAGGCACACCACCACCCTGGCAAGAGACCCAAAAGCATGTTTAAATGGAGACATTGCTGGTAGTGACATACTCAGTGCCAATGTCTGCTTTTATGTCTTCCTGGTCAGGAACTGTTGTTCCATTGTTGTTTATGGCCTCCTTCAAAGTCATGTCATTTGTACTGAATAATGGACTGTTGGGGGTTTGTTGTTGTTATTGTTTGCTCTTTATATTGAAGACAGGGTCTCATATAGCCCAAGATGGTCACAGACTGGCTATACAGCTGAGAATGACATTCAACTTCTGATGTTCCTCTTTCTACCCCATAAATGGTAGCATCACAGACAGGCACCACCACTTCTGTTAAGAAAGTGCTTAATATCAAACCCAGATGAGCATACATGCTAGGCAAGACTTTTCAAGCTGTGAAAGTTTGAATAAAAATGACACCCACGGGTTTATATGTTTGGATACTTGGTCCCCAGCTGGTAGAACTGTTTGGGAAGGATTAGGAGATGTGGCCTTGTTATAGGAGTTTTGTCACTGGGTGTGCATTTAAGTTTCCAAAGCCCATGCTATTTCTAGTTCCCTCCCCCTCCATCCCCCCCCCTCTCTCTCTCTCTGTGTGTGTGTGTGTGTGTGTGTGTGTGTGTGTGTGTGTGTGTGTGTCATGTCTGTGGATCAGATATGAGTTATCAGCTTCTGCTCTACCACCATGCTTACCTTCTTGCTGCCATGTTTCTTGTCATTATGGTCATGGACACTAGCCCCCTTGGAACTGTAAGCTCAATGAAGTATTGCTGATCTGTTTACTGGACACCACCTGCAGGATCTGTGGAACTCTAGCTGGGCCTAAGGGGCCAAAGAGTTGTGCTTTCAGAAGGGGAAGGTAAGTCGACACAACACGGCTGGCAGCTGTTAGAGCAGGGAAAGGGAGTTGGATCTGGGTGAGCTGCTAGGTCTCTGGTAGGACATGGTGGCTAGGAGCCAAGGTCAAGCCAAGTGAATGCAGTAGGCTCAAGCAGCTCCCAGCAGGGAAAGTTTCAGCAAAGAACTCTCTTTTTGAAAAGTGTTACAGTTCTTATATGACAAACACTCTCAGACAAGCTTTGATGAAGTAACTCTCATGCTTTATTTCTATGGACAGGGTCTTATATACATTTTGTCGTAGTTTGATGTCTAAAAGCAGATGCTTTCTATTGGCTTTGTATGAGATGTTAGGGATGCCTCGTCTGCAAGTGGAGGGTCTTCAGGCCCTGCCCTTATGTGACTGATTGCCAAGGTTCTCTCCTTGGGGTGCTGTGGTCACATGTTTTAGGACAAGAACCTGCTCAGGAGTAGGTGAAAAGCCTACCACCCTCAAGTCTGAAGGTACCAGGGTTTCTGAACCCACTTGACCTTACCAAGTTCATTGCCCCACAGACTATTTCTTTTATAAGTTGTCTTGGTCATAGTGTCTTCACAGAAACACAGAAGTTACAAAAGACACAAGCAGAGCTGCAGCACCAGCCCTGATTAAGTTTATATTTAAAAGTGTGAGCACATTTAAGGGGTAAAGAGATGTGTGATTCATGCTTAGCAGCACTAAGCATGAAGTTGATATGTGAGATCCTGGGAATTCACACATATATATGACATATATCCATTAATGTAAAGATGCATGTGCAACTGGAGGCTGAGCATTATCAAGCAATTGAAATCTATGGTTATAATCACTGAAGGGAGCACAAGTACAGATCAATTGCAAAGAGTATCTGTACTTAGGGGTTACAAAGCAACTGAGTGGTGTGTGGGGGGGAAGGGCAGCAAAGGTCAGCATAGGATATCTTCCTCAGTCACTCTCCACCTTATTTTTTGAGATAATCTTCTTACTGAACCTGTAAATCACCAACTTAAATAGACTGGCTAGCCAATGAGTTCTAGGGCTCTTCATTTTTTGCCTCAGCAGCTTTGAGTTATAAACCAGCAAATCCGTGCCCAACCTTTACATGGGTACTGAGAATCCACACACTTGCAGAGCAAGTATTTTACTGACTGGTCCATCTCCTCATCCTTTTACATGGCTTCTCAAAAGTGAAACCCAACAAGATAAATAGGCCTGTAAAGGACTCTTATCACCCTTTCAAATCATACACACACACACACACACACACACACACACACACAAACATACAGAGAGAGAGAGAGAGAGAGAGAGAGAGAGAGAGAGAGAGAGAGATTTAATGCAGGTTAGCTCTAGCATTCATGGGCCTGACTTGAAATCTAAATTAAACATTTGTTAATTGTGTTATCATAAACATCTTACACAATTTATCTAGGTTTTCATTTTGATCTACAATATTATGTCAAAGAACTGGAGTGTGGTATAACTCAAATATATGTAGACTGCATTGTGTTTTATAAAAACATCAGAATTCTCACATTATTCCTGAATTAAAAAAATACTCCCATCCTGGAAAAGAAAGGAAGTCTATTTTTATTTTGTTGTATACTAATTTCTTACATATAACAAATCATTTTACATAATTAATTCATTTTGCTGTTAAATTTTGAGACAGGTTCTGTATCAGCAAATTCTTTATCTCTCCTGCCTCAGTTTTTACCACCATACCAGGCTGAAAGTCTAATTTTAGAGAAAAACAACTCCCATAAAAACAATGTCTATTTTATGTTCTCAAAAGAACGAGAGAATGAACATTCTTCATCAGTGGAGTACTAGTGTGTGTGAGGAGTTGAAATATGAAGCCCTGTGAAGCAACAGAGTCCTTTAGCTTGCTGCTTTTCCTTCCATGGCATAGGTAGAGAAATGATACATGTCCTTAAACAGCTTAGAGTTTTGCTCCTGGCCCTGAGACCAGACTTCCTAGACAGCAACAAGCTGCTGACCACAAATCACTGTCACTTTCTTCATCTCCAGAGCCAGACACTGGCCATTGTTCTTTATAGTGATGACCACAGGGCTTGAAGTTGGGTCTGCCACGGTGATCTTTAGGTGCAACAAGGCTTTGAATAAGTCCATGAAAGCAGCTGTCTACTGTTATCCAAGGGGTACATTACATGACTTACAGAACATGTCTAAAACCATGGTAGTAAACCCTACCTATATGTATTTTTTCCTACATATATGTACCTTGGTAACATTTGGTTTAAATCATAACAATTAATGGTAAAATAAAGCAATTTTAACTATATACTGCAATTTAGGCTATTTATAATTGGTAGATTACTTATTTCTGGGATCATTCACCTATCACCAAGCTGTGGATAGCTACTTGTAGTTGAAGATGCAGAAAGAGAAACATGAGATGGAGTGGTGATTACTGTGAATATATCCTGGTTCAGAAACAGTAAGTTTAAGGAACTAGGCAATCTTCTCCATGGTAATGTCAGCTATAGGAACTTGTTTTCACTCCATTATCCAGACAAGGAATAGCACATCTTCTTTGGGAGACTCTCCTGACAAACGTAGCTGTTCCCTTCTCATCGTGGTAAAGCTTTCCATCAGGGTACCGGGGCAAAGCCAAACAAAAATACAGCTCCTTACCTGGAAGGGTCCATTTTATTAGAAATTTTGAAAAACATATGTATGTTATGTTGTGTTAAAGACATATGGAATAAAATGTAGCATTACCTGAATCCAAATAAACACAAAATTTAAAATTTGATTTTAAGCCATAGCTCATGCCTGTAGACCGCACTAGCTCTAGCATGTATTAATCCTAAATCTTCAGCCACCCCATAAAAAAGACAAAAATCATCAAACAAGAATTCAAACTGACAGAGGAAAGAGAACCCCACCTTCAGGCTGTAGACTCCCCAAAGCATCAGGATTCTAATATCATACCATCTCCCACCAGAGCCAGTGAACTTGACCACTGTGTCCCTCCCTCTCACACTCTGGCATTTGATGGAGTAGGGCAGGAGAGCCAGGCACAGTCATTCACTTTCTCCAGTTGGCTGTGAGAAGCCAGTGGAAAAGTTTAAGAAGCCCAGGATTTTAGCTTTCCCTTTTGGCTGCTGCTGGTTGCATAACACGCTCATCAGTAAAAGAGCTGAATTGCAGATAATCTACTAACCTGGAAGGAATGTCTGAATAGCTCCCACACACCACACTGGTGCTCATTCAGTCCAGAAAGTTTTGTGGGTTTGCTGTGATATTATTGAAGTAAAGGGTTTGGCTATCCTAGCCAGTAACTTGAGTGTGTCTTTTGATCCATGTAGAAACTGTTCATCTAAATGACATTTGTATGTTATTCTTAACTGCCTGTGGAATCAGATAATCTATTCCCCAGAAGGCTGTCAGCAGCCTCCAGTCTTTGTGAAGGTTGAGTTTCCGGCAAGAAAGGATGTCAGGCGTGCCTGGAGGCGAGACTTCTGGAAGGATGACTCACACACTTTTATAGCTTCGTTATTCACGGGCTTTGGGTTTGTTGTTTAAAAGCAATTTGAATGTATGGGATCTTTCTGATGGTGTATATTCAGGGGTAGTTTGAAAGTACTGTTTTCTCATGTATGTAGGCTGTCAAGGTAGGATATGGGAGAACTGAGATTTATGCTGACGCTCTAGTGTTTGCATGAGCAAACAGGGTGGGACCTCCTGTTCTAATATGCTAGCCCCCATCAGGTGCCAAGGATGTACAGACTAAGAAAAAAAAATTGTATCAAAATCCCAGACCTTGAATTTTCACTAAAGGTCTCACCAAGTGGTGTAGGACTGACTGTCAGAGTGTTCTGTGCCAGATGCGAAAGTTCACCGTGGAAGAACTCCAAAGCTTATAACTTGTCTGCAGTCAGAAGTAGTGATTCATGCCGTCGCGCTAGAAGATCGGTTTGCAAAGCCAGTGGAGACAGCCAGAGCTAAGATAAATGAGTCGGACTCAGGAACCCACAGCTAGCAGCCACAACTGTGGCAGGGAGCTTGCCACCAATGCGGCTGCCTCTCAGAAGTAACCCGCCCCCTTGTGTCCCTCTGAGGGCCCTCGTGGTCCTGCAGTCCTCCCCTTAGCATCCTGAAGCGGCAGCCTGCCCGCCTTCTTGGCTTGCTTCAGGCCCAGCCCTGCCCCGCCCCCACACAGAAGCTATACTACTGATTTTTCTCACTGAGGTGACAAAACACCATGCAAAAGAAATTTAAAGGGCTTAACTTGACACGCGTGACATATCCACGAGAGTACATGCTGTCATGACAGAGAAGCCAAGGCAACCCAAGTGTGAGGCAACTGCAGCCAGAGAGATGGATACTGGCAATGAATCCCAGTCTGCCCTTTCTGTTTTGTTTTCCTTGTTAAGTCAGTCCAGGACACCAGCCCAGAGTGTCCTGTCAGGGAAGAAGGTATTCCAAAGAGAAACATCCGTGCTCCACCTTGTTTGGTTAGTGGACTATTAAAACAACCCACTCCCAAGAATTAGAATTTCTCTGGAAATCCTATTCTGAAGGAGGAGAGAGGCTGGAACCCTGGTGTCAGACAGAGGAGGAACATGCCTCCCGGGAAGAGATGTTACACAGTCCTGGCAACTTATTAGACTTTTCGGGAGAGACTGGCGTGGAGACAGTGACAGGTGAGTAACAGGCAGGAGAACACCTGGACCAGGACTGATTGCTTATGCTTCTTCACGCAGCCCCCTAAACATTTTAAACCTGAAACTTCTGTCAGTATCTCAAAAAGGTACTGGAGATCACTGGGCCTCTTCGTTTGTTCCTCTTCCTAAGGTAGCCACACTGATTAAATATTTTTATTCTTTTTGCTATTATTTCTATTTACTGGAGATACAGGCAAAAAAAAAAAAAAAAAAAAAAAACAGCTGAGCCTCACTTGTTAGAGCTGCCAATGCCCCAGCTTTTATCCTAAATAATCCGGGAACAATGAAATGGTGCCTCCTATGTCTGAGTGGGTTTTCCCCTTGGTTAAATCCTGTGGAAACATCCTCAGAGACATGTGCAGAGGTATTTGTTCTGAGAGATTCTGCATCTGGTCAGGTTGAGGGTGAGGACCTACCTTCACAGAGGTTCAGAAGAAAATCTTCCTTTCTCTCCTAGACAACTGACAGAGTGTAGCACATGAATTCCTAACTCAAGTTCCTGGGGCAAGCTTCGCCTTACATACCATGTTACAGGCCTACACAACATTTCCACTGTCATCTTCTATATTTATTTATTTACTTACTCTATGTTGAGGGGGAGAGGGACAGAGAGAGACAGAGAGACAGAGAGAGCACATGTTTGTATGTGACAGAGAATAACTTGTAGAGTTAGTCTTCTCTTTCTACCATGTGGTTTCCAAGGGCTGAACTCAAATCATCAGCACTGGTGACAGATACCCTCACTGGCTGAACCACATAGCCTACCTTACTCACCCTCTCCACCCCACATCTGAATCACTTTCTTTCTTTGATGAAGTCTCACTATGTAACCCTTGATAAGTCTGGGAATCACTGTGGAGACCACACTTTCCTCAAACTCACAGATATTAGCCTATATTCACAGATATTCAGCCTGCTGCGTATTAACAGCTACAACTGGACTATATTCAATGGGAAATTTCATAAATAAATTTTGGATTTTGAGCAGTGTGTGATGTTGGTGTGTATGAGGAACTCTTACATGACCCCCATTCCATCTCACTCTGGAAGTGAAACATTGAAACATCCCTAAGTCTAGTTTGCCCATGGGTGCAGCAGATGCTACTTGACCACTAGTCACCTGGTACCTATCTTGGCTATCATGCCAACCATTGCAATCTCACCATACTTGTATTCAGGTATTGTCTATGGTGAGCATAAAGCACCCAATAGCACCCTCTAAAACAAGCAATGGAATAGAATTGGGTGGAGTGGAGTGGAGTGGAGTGGAGTGGAGTGGATTTTCTAGAATGGCATGTCAGATTAGCAATGGGAATATATGCCACCACTGCAAGAACCATAGACAAACATAACCCACATAGAGTGTGAACAACCTATGTTTTCAGGAGCCCACTAAGGCTCTCGAGATGTTTTCTTTATGTATAGGGAGGGGCTATTAAAGTCTAACCTACCCGGGATGCATCAGTGTCTTTGTGACTCAGCTGTCACTATTGCCTTCACTGGATTCCCCCCACATTTTAGCCTTCCCATGCCTGTGGTTTTCTTGTAGCTTCCATAAGACTGTCATTAACTTCCTCACATTCTTTGCTTATTCTCACTTTTACCTACCTGACTCTTCTTATGGACTCTGAGATTCTCTAGTGCTGGGGCAGTATCTTATTCTTCCTTGTATAGTATTATCTCCTCACATTAAGTCCAGGCCCATGTAAGCCCTATGTAGTAAACCTTGGTTAAATGAATGGAATTCAGTTTGCTTTATGTAAAATTGACAAGCAGGAAGGATTTAAACACATGAATTCTTTTTAGCATGTGTTTAAATCCCACATGTGTGGATTGTGCACAGGGGAAAGGGATCTATTTTTGCAACTGGTGACAGCTTATTTCCCAAAGGTCATTCTAAACCAGTATGGCCTTGCTCTTCCAGCATTGTCCTTTGCAGAAAAAATTTCTACAGACAGATCCACAGCTCAGTCAGCCACCAACTCATAACTTCTAAGGGGGTATCTAGACTGTTTAGAAGGAAAGTACTATTTGGGACAATGTTCTCAAACAAATGTCACTTCCTTTCAGAAAGCAAGAAATTTGTTAGTCTTCCTTCATCTCCTGCTCTTTATGACTAGTTCATGTATACACAAATGCATGTGCTATATTTGGACACTGAAGGAAATGAGGGGCACACTACCTTTGCTAATCAAGCAGCTGAATGGACAGGCAGTCACAAGAAAATCCACATCATCTAAACACTCTGTGAGATGTTAACTTTGAATATTGTCCTTGGACAAAGCAAGGTTAGACCTGTGGGTTCATCTTTGCTCATTTCATTTAATCCAAAACAGACTACAACTCCCACTTACATGAAGATTTTCTTTGGAACAAAGGATAGAGGTAGCTTAGAGATATATGTCAGAAGAAATGGGACAAAGCATCTAGGTCAGGCAAGGACAGGGTCCTGAGAGTAGTGTTTACCATCAACTTTGAAGCTGGATCATCACTGAGGGAAAGTATGCAGATGGCTCACTTCAGACTCCATAAGAACTTCCTGTCTTTCTTCTCTATTTGATTCTCTAAAACAAATATCCACCAACTAGCTAACTGTATAAATTATAGACATGTATTTTGTCAGGTCTGGAACCCAGCAAGTCTGAGATCATCTTGCCATTAGGTTTCTTGTCTACTGAGGTATCCCTGTTCAATGATGGGGCTTGTTGAGGAGTCCTCACCTAGCAAGGAGAGGGAACATAGCATCCCTGCCTGGTGAAATGGCAAAGAGAAAAGAAGACAATACAATATGTGCTTATTGTATTCACAAAGACGAAGCCCTTGTAGAGCAATTTCCTTTTAAAGATACCAGCCCTTCATGCTCTCAGATTGAGTAGTAACATTCAACATGAGTCTAGGATGAAGGGTAAACTCATGTCATAACAGTCTTATAAACATGAAAAAGAGGTGTCAGGCCCTTTAGTTTGCTTCTAGAAGATGACATAAATAAATAAAATTGATAGGTGTTATGAACTAAATGTTTGGACTTCTCCCCAAATGCATAAATATATAAATTTTGGATTTTAACCCTGATATGATATTTAGAGTTAGAGACTTTAGAATGTGATTGCACCTAGACTAGATTTTCAGTGTGATTCTCTATAGAATTTTAAGAGACAGAGGAGAGACCAGGAGAGACTAAAACTTTATCTCCCGTTAGATCACCAAAAGAAAAGTCATGTAAGAACACACTGAAAAGCTATGTACAAAGCCAGAAAGAGTCCTTGTCAAGAATCAAAGCTGCCATTATGTCCATGATGCACTCATTGCCTCCAGACCTAGGTTGTTTAAGATACATAGCAAGTGTAATTGTGTTACAGTTCTCTCTATTCCCAGGGACCCTAAGTTCACTAAGGCAGTGTGTGACTTAGCCTTTAATATGGAATAAAGATTGGTAAATTTAAAGTGCATTGCAGTTTGGTAGAAGGCACATAGAGAATACTTTGAACTCAAGGACTGCTGCTTATTTCAACTCCTATGGAGTCCTGAGAAGTTCACTCACTGCCTCTTCATTTTCAAGTATTCTCCACAAAGCAGAAGTGGCATTCATACCATAGGGATGGAATGTGTGTTTTATGTTGTATTCTAAGTCATGGAATTTTAAGTCAAAGACAGCACAGAGGTTCCTCTATCTTGTATTCTTGCTGAAGCCATTTTAAGATGAACTAGAATTTCATATTCTTGATGAGAACATGAAAAAATTACCCATCTCTATTCTAGAAACCAAGGTCAAGATGCCCCAGCTAACTTATCTTAGCTTCTGTTAAACTAACTGCTATGTAAACCTTTCCTTTACTGACTGCTTATTTTAACCTCTGTTAAACTGCTTGCTTTCACAACTTCCCTATCCCCTACATCTTCCAACCTCTTACCCCTGCTACTGCCAAGTGAGACATGAGAATGTGGGGTTTTTGTTTGTTTGCTTGCTTGCTTGCTTGCTTGTTTTAATTTGATTTTAAAAATCGCATGCTCTGAATACTCGATGCTACACTTGGGTTCCCAAATACCTGAGTGCAGCTTCATTAGTTGGGATAAAGACTTTGAATTGGTTATAAACTATGTCTGAGTGGTTATCTCTGGCAGGTTCCCTATAACAGATGGAAGTGGGGTTCTCTTCCTATTTTCTGTAATAGCACAAAATCAGGGTAAAAGGAAGAATTCCATAAGGGAACTTTACATCTACAAGCCCTGCTTAAGTATCTATGTCAGGGAAAGCAGGAACAGATTGACCCTGGCAGCCAAAGTGTTGGAACAGTTCAATGGCCAGACACATATATTTTCCAAAGGTAGATATATTATCAGGCACTTTGGCATCAGAAGAAATGAAAAGATTGCTATTCACTATATAGCTCATGGATCCAAGGCAGAAGAAATTCTGGAGAAAGCTCTACAGATACAGGAGTATGAGTTACAGAAAAATAACTCCTTGGATACTGGAAACTTTGGATTGGGGATTCAAGAACATAGTGATCTGGACACCTGAGCATTGGGAGCTACAGTCTGGACTCCTATGTGATGCTGGGTAGCCCAGGTTTCAGCATCTCAGACAAGAAGCACGTAGGACAGGCTGCATTGGGGCCAAGCACAGAATCAGCAAAGATGAAGCTATGCACTGGTTTCAGTGGATGTATAACAGGATTCATCCTCTCCGGCAAATAAATGTTACCCAAAGGCTAATAAAATTTTCTCAGAAATGCAAACAGAAACAAACAAACAAAAAGAAAAACAAGTGAGACAAGGAGCAACAGAAAGAGGAAAGTGACCACAGAGGTAGCTGGTCAGGGTGTCTGTGAGGAGAGATGAGAGGTGGCAACTAGTGAAAGAGAAACCCCAAGCTACTTAGTGAATAAGAACAAAACACTTGAGACTAAGGAGCTAGGAAAGGGGACCTGGGGATAATAGAATCCCTGTTTCCACTCTGCCAGAAGCTTACATCCAAAGACGATGTCATGGGTGCTTCTTGTCTCCTTACCCAGGCTGGAATGAGAGCAGGGGGTGAGGTTCCCTTGTGGGAATGCATTTTAAGCTTTGCCCCAACTGCCACCAGAGGAATGGCAGCTTGATCCCTCTGCTGGACTCAATAGCTTCTTGTTCTGCTTCTATAGAACTGAGTGTAAGATTTAAGCTAGATGCCTTATGTAAGAGAAAGGGCCCCCCAAGACTATATAATGCAAATGGGCATTCCATACATAGCCACTTCCTCCTGCCAGGAAGCCAAGAGAAGCTGTGTTCCTGAAGTACAGAAAGAGCTAAACAAAGAAGCCAGCATCCTTCTCTGTGAGATTCCAATTTGAATCAGGCTGCCACAAATGTAAAACGACTTCATTTTCCTTTGCCAGATCCCCTGGGGATTGCAGGCTTGTTTATGCCTCTGTGAAATGAAGCTCAGCCCAGCCCAAGTGCAGGAAAACACTTCTATAGGCAGGAGGCTGCTGAAACCAGAACATGGCAGGGTCCATTCATCCTCCTCTTGGGCAGCTCATCCTCTCAGAACAAGGGAACCTTAGTCTCCAGTGGCCAAGCTTGGCAGCAGGGAAGAACTGGCTCAGATGCAGTATTCAGATATAAAACTTGATGCTGTTAACCCACAAAGCTCATCTTCCTCTTCTGGAGACTTCTGCTCCCAAGGTAACTCTGATCTAGTTATAGGATAGGATTTCTAAACAATGGGTGGAAGATCCTCTCTCTCTCTCTCTCTCTCTCTCTCTCTCTCTCTCTCTCTCTCTCTCTCTCTCACACACACACACACACACACACACACACACACCAAGCAGGTAAACCTTAGGAATACCAAGTGGTCTTGCATCTTGGATCACTGGCTGTGTTAGTCATTTTCCTCATTGCTAAGATCAAAAGTCTGCCAAAGCAACTTAATAAAGCAGAAGTTTATTTGGGTTTATATTTAAGAGTAGGGAGTTGGGGGTATAAAGATACAGTAAGGAGCTTAAACATTAGTGGGTCACACCAAAGCCACTGCCAGGAAGCAGGGAGAGGTGAATATTGGTGTTCATTTTACCTTTGTCCTTTTTATGCAGCCTGGGAACCCAGCCCATGGCACGCTGATGCACAGATACACTATGGTGGTTGGAGTGAGATGTCCTCCATTAAGTCTCTGGCAATTGAATACCCAGGCCCCAGATGGTAGCTATTTAGAGAGGATTTGAATCTGTGGCCTTTGGGAAGAAAAGTGTCACTGAAGGGGCAGACTTTGAGAGTTTGAAGATTCACTTCCTGTCAAGCTCACTGTCTCTCTGTTTTGTGTTTGTAAAGATGTGAGCCCTCAGCCTCCTGCTCCTGCCTCCATGCCTGCATTCTGTTACCATGGAACCTAACCCCTCCAAAATGGTAAGCCAGATTATTCTGTAAGTTGCGCTGGACATAGAGTTTTGTCATAGCAATAGAAAAACAATATCTAATATTCATACCCAAAGGTTATATTTCTGTGATCCCAGACTGCAACTTCACCCATGGCGTTTACTCACTGGTAGATTTGTCCTGGGACAGAGAGGCGCTGTTGTCTGGTGTACCCACATTCTTAGAAGGTTTGTGATTCAGGGTGAATGACTTCATTTTGTAAATAAGGACCAGACCACTTTGCAAAATCTAGTTATGTTTATAATAAAGACTGAGTATCATAGCTCCTTTATCCCTAAATATATATTTATTAACAACCTGCCATGTTTTAATAGAGAAGAGAAGAAATCTGAGATGGCTCCTAAGTTTTCATCAAGTCTTTGGAAAACTTCATGATATAAGTTTAGAACCAAATCCTGCTTGCTTGGTCTGTTGTTTGTTTATCTACAACCAGTTATCAGCATTTCTGCCTCCAAGCAGCCTTGAAGTGTGGCCTGAGACAATAGCCATCAAGAGTGATAAAGACTTCACCATTTATTTGGTCCTAGACATGTTCAGTTAGCTTTGCAAGGTAGGTGCTACAAAACCCATACCTTTCACATAAGCATCCTTAAGCAGTGAACTGAAGACAGCAAATGTAAGCTATGGAGATCTGAGCCTGGCTGAGAAAATTAAGTGGTTTGCATTCCCTAAAGCTAATTAAGCCAAGTTGACAGGTGAAGAAGCTGTTTGACACAGGGAATGCTCCGAGCCAGAAATAAAGATATTGCACATGGGGAAGGCACCTTATTCAGAAAAATAATTGTTTTGATACTCTCAGCTAAGCAATCAAAATAACCCCCTCCAAAACCTTTGTAAATAAACCTATGTTCATTTTCTACCCAGAAGACTTAATGATGAAGCACAGGGAAAGCACTGGGTGATTTTGGCACTATCTGATGTGCTGTGCAGGAGACAGTGCCAGCTGTCCCTGGGCAGAGATTCAATTAGAGGAGATTTTAGAAGTGACCACGAGGATTAATTTTATCAGACATTTAACAAAATGTCAAGGTCCTTCTATCAGTAGATTTCTGTGCATCAGCTCATACTCACTATAATGAGACTAGGTTAAGGACCTGCATTTGATTGGTAAGATGCAGCAGGTGGAGATGTGTTTCTTAATCTCTGTGCAAGACATTAAGTGAGAACAAACACATTCACATAGAAAAAAATACCTGGTCTACGTGTTCACAGGCCTTCAATGACTGAATGGGATGCAGCAGGAAGGACACTTGGAATTGATGAACCAAACCTGTGCAGAGTGTTGTCCAACATGTGTGGGAGAGGTGAGGTGTGAGAGCAATGGAAGTCTGGAGAGGCCCAGAAACTTGGGGTCTGGGGATCCCAGACTGCAACTTCACCCATGGCGTTTACTCACTGGTAGATTTGTCCTGGGACAGAGAGGCACTGTTGTCTGGTGTACCCACATTCTTAGAAGGTTTGTGATTCAGGGTGAATGACTTCATTCTGTAAATAAGGACCAGACCACTTTGCAAAGTTCGCACACAATGTGTGATTCCAGGTTCCCAGCCAACACCTCTGTGGGCCATATCTCTAAAACATTGGCTTTCTCAGCCAAGTGATGAATAGAGTGAACCCCTCTCTTTCAGAATCTTCCTTTTAGGAAGCCAAGTGTGAAGGTTTTTACTAGCTGGGTAATCCCACAGAAAGACAGAAAGAATAAAATGTTGACCAATCATTATTCAAATAAAAGAACTTGGATATCAACAATACATGGTTTAAGATTAATAGAATGCTCACTAATTACTAATCTTCCTTGTAGGGATCCATGTGTGGGGGTTTTCAGCAGCTAGATAATTCCTCAGAAAGACATAAAAAGAATAAAATATTGACCAAGCATTATTAAAGTACAAAGAACTTGGATATCAAAAACACATGGTAAAAGGTGATTAATAGAATGTTCAGTAATTACAAGGTTGAATAATATATTCTGTATCACTCATTTATCTACATGTAAACTAATCATGGGGTGGGAGGAGAAGATTGAAACTACGAGAAACTAAGTCATTGTACCTGGCTTTTAGGCCTATCTTTAAAAATATTTTATTGTCCCAAAGCAGTGGGGAAACTGATGTAAATATAAGGTATTTTTATCAATTATTGGATCTATGTAATATACATTGACAGTAGGAACAGATAGAGAAAGATCTTACTATTGCTTTCAACTAATCTGGCCATAAACATTAATAAAGTTTGTATTCAAACTCTCTAGAGGTACCTTAGATAGCCCTGCAACCCACCTTTCCAACAGGTAAGAGAAGGAAGCTTGCTGAATCTAAGTGACTTCTGCAGGTTTAAATGGCTGTTTACACCTTAACTTCCATCTCTTCGGTATCTAATCTTACCAGAGATTTTAATAAATGCATAAAATTACAAATAATAAAACCTACCCTTACAAGGAGGAAGTAAATGTTCTTGTCTTTATGCATAGATTAAACGTCATCCACAGACAGCACCCCTGGGAAGCAAGGTCAAGGTTGACCAGGAAAGAGATTGTTCTTTTTACCAACATTTGTGCCACCAATGGGGTCTAATAAACCCTGTCTTCTCAATGTCGACAGAAAACAAGATGGAGCTACCAGTGGGTGTGCTCCAAGATGCTGTAAATATTATGAAAATGTCTCCTAATTCATAAAAACTTGTGCAGCTGCTATACACTAGCCATTGATTGGGGACAAGGATTATCGTGGTAATTGAAAGCCAGTTAATGCCTTAGAGAATATTCACCGGGGTATAAAAAAAAAATGACAAAGCTGCATATGCTGTGGTAGGGCCAAATCTTAGCTTACACATTTAAGCAAAAAACCAGAGCACAAAGAGCCTAAGACTACAAAAAGACTGAGAGGTGTTCATAAATAGTTCCAAGGCCAATGTTTGCGGGAGCTGTAGAGCCTAGGTGAATTTGAGGGTGACTTTGAGATCAATACTTATTTAGTCTTATCTAAATAAAAAAATTAATAAGATCTTAGGGGGGGGTGCTAACAGGCACAAGATCACACAAAGGCTACTATCAGTGGCAGAGCAAAGAGTACTCAACATCAACACTAACATCAGCTTTCAGACCCAATAGTGGGAAGAAGGAAGGAGAAAGGACAAAGGAGGCCAAGGTTGTTTAATAAAGCTACAAGGAGTCATGATATATTAAGTTTACATAAAGTTATACACGGTACTTATAAGCGTATATGTATAAACACACACATTTATACACAAGTACATATGGAAGTTAAACTACTTGGGCTAACCAATGCTTCCCACAAGAACCACAAAAATAACAAAACAAAAAACAAAACAACAACAACAAAAAAACCTGGTACCAGGCATGAGAAACCTGTAAAATGGTCTGGGTGACACCCAATACAACATAGATTGTAAAATGTAGCCTTTATTTACCTCTTGGAAGTTGATGGTAGCTCCCTATTGCTGAAGACACTACACACTTAGGACACAGAAGTCCGATGATTACAGCTGAACCCAACCTAGAAAGCTTCTTTCTATGGTCCAGCTTCCATGATGTCTGAAAATACTATGCAAGCTACCAAGAAGAGAAGCAATCAAATAGTACTACCCAGAAATAGCAGTGAACTGTGACAATGACCAGCACAGCAGCTTACCCATAAAGGTGCAATAGTGCACTCACATTTCAGTAGCAACCAACAGTAGTCTAATTGAACGTAAGGCCACTCAACAGGAGGGAAATAGTGCCTGATACTAGAAACCTAGTTGCTTCTAGGACTAGTGGGGTCACAGACGTCAGAAAAGAATCTATTGCCACCACTTTGCTAGACCAGCATAACTCCTTATTACAGTCTAAATCTTATTCTTATACCCAGTGAGAAGTGGAGATGCTATCTCTCATCAAAAACCAAAACCAAAACCAAACCAAACAAACAAACAAACCCACTTCTTTTTACTGCAAATAGAGACTATCACAGAAAATCATAGCTGGACATAGTACAGAGATCAACAGATTGTGGGGAGATCAGTTCCAGTGGAAACACCTACATCACAGCTCCTGCATTTATAGTTAAGGAAACAACACAGAATAAGGGGAAGAAAGATTTGTAAGAGGCCAGAATACCAGGAAGTCTGTTGTGAAACAGTCTCTATAACTATGGTGGCACAAACAAGACAGGAACAATGGCAATATCGATGGACATGTTAACATGGAAGGGGTAATATTTTGAAGGGTCCAGACTAAACAAAGAACTGTAGGCAACTAAGACTGCTGGGAGAAGGACAATTTGCCTCTCTCAGGCATGAGCCCCTTTATTGGTTGTTCAATGAAGAGTGGTGAGCCTTAAAAACCTCACACACACCATCATCAGAGATACACTCAGTAGTTTGTATTTATATATATTTGTATACATACACATAATACTTCAATTAAAACTGTATTCTTTGAAAAAGAAGAAGGAGAAGGAGGAGAAAAGAAGAAGAAGAAGAAGAAGAAGAAGAAGAAGAAGAAGAAGAAGAAGAAGAAGAAGAAGAAGAAGAAGAAGAAGAAGAAGAAAGGCCGAGGGAATGATGTTTCTATTCTACCTAGAGAGACAGAACCCCAATCCTCCCAACAACCCTGTAAAAATAAATATTAACTCTAATGTGTAGGATAAAGGAGACACACTCAGCCACCAAGGTATGTAGCTTGGATTTCAACTCAGATCTTTCTGTCTTCAAGTCTCAGAGGCAGTTGAGCAAGTCCATCAGTGCACTGATAGAAGCTGGGAACCTGGGTGAAGAACCCACGCCCTTTACTGTATAGCCTTGCTATATTCTTTACTGTCTTTATGGGGACAAGTCCCGCTGTGGACACAGTACAGTGAGCTCGGAGCATTGGTCTTTTCAGAGAAATGAGGTCATCTGCCATCACGCTCACAACAGACCACACACTTGGATATAATTTGGTCCACTTTTTAAGCCACAGGACATGAAGGACATGGCAATTTGTGAGTCATCCTATGGAGGGCAACAGAAATGATTCCTGTGTGCTGGTCACTCAGAGCCATTAACTGCCCTCAGTAAGCGATGATTTCATTATTACTCCTGTCTCAAGGAAGGCGATGGATGAGCTGACCTCTCCTGGCTCTTCCACTTGGGGGCCCTGGGGGTTGTCTCTGCCGAGTTGAGGAGGTAGCAATGGAACCATACAGCTCATCTGGGGTGATTTGTTTTGTGTGTCTTTCAAGACTCGTGGAACAGATTGTTAGAACAGATTTTTTTATTTTCCTTTTTGTTATGTTTTAATACTATAGTATACGCAATGGCATAGAAAGAACTGTTTGAAATCTGCTATAGTCTTTCTTATTTTAAACTGCCTACCATCAGCACATCTCTACATATGGTGCTTAAAGACACTGACATAAGAAAGCAGGCAGCGTCAACCTGCAGGAAGGCAACTTCCGGAATAGTGTGGTCGAGGATCTTTCCCTGTGCACTCCTGTTTCTGGGGAAAAGTGGATGGGAATGCTCTAATCCTTGTACACATAACTTAAGGCAGAAACCAAAGTTCCCTTTCAGAAAAGATACGAATTCTGAGTAAATCTGTTACCCCCCCCCCACTGTAGCCAATATTCAGACATTTTAGCCTTGGTTGCTTAAGTATGTTATAATATGACTACCGATAGGTGTGGACTCTTGACCTTGAGTCTCCCAGGCAACAATTATTTTCTATGTCCATCTACTTAGAAAAGGCTTCTCTGAACGAACTGTGAACACATTTCTGCCCTAAAGGACAATACTGGCTTGTGGCTAACAAACATCCAGAGAAATGAAGAACAGAACCTATATAGATTATCTGTTCTCCTTTTGGTTCCTTGTGTGCTGCCATGACAGAGCATCTGAGGCTAGATAATTGTAACAAGTAGAAATGTATTTACTCACAGTTCTGAAGTCTGGGGAGCCCAAGATCAAAGAACTAAACCTTGCCCATGGCCTTCTTGCTGTGTTACTCCAGCATAGGACTTGGAACTCACTGCTCTCAGAATAATGAACACCCTCCTGGGACACCTCCTAGATGAAAGCACTAACCCACACTGGAGGGAGCCTCTGTGGCATGATCCCTACTTTTTGAATCCCTTGCATTTGGGATATTCAGCCTATGCAATCAAGCTCACAGCGATGCCATGGACCCAAACCCCACAAAGCACTCATTTGAGGGCTACTCATCTCAAATATAAAAGATGCAATGGGAGGAAGGATGTGTCTTAGACTTCATGGTGATGATCAGTTTAATCCCGAAGTCCAATGACCCGGCTTTCCAGGAAGAACTAACTACACAAGGGTCGAAGCAAACAACCTAGCTCTATCCCACACTTGGTTCACCCACACCACTCCTGGCTGCTAGCCCTCCAGACCACCACTGCTACAGTTAAGGGGAAACTGAGAGAGGAAGCAAACACAGTATGAAGTTGGCACAACATGTAAATCAAAAGATAAACTGAAATTAAAGGGCACAAGCTACCAGCATACTTTGGGAGTAAAAGGATGTTTTCTAGAGGGCAGGAGTAGAATGTTGATGACGGTTGCTCTCTATTGTTGAGGAAATCAAAGCGAATATGCAGAGCTGGACAACCAGCTCGGACTCACAGGATGACAAATAATTGAGACCTATTGTCACTGGTGAGAAAGAAATCAGCAAGCTGAAAAAACGGTGTCACTGTGGGGAAAAAAAAAAAAAAACAACCTCAAGTCCAGAGAGGGAAGAACAAGAATAATTTTATAACAGGGGTTCTCAATCTGTGGGACATAACCCTTTTGGGGGTCACATATCAGATATCCTGCATAACAGATATTTACATTACGATTCACAACAAAAGCAAACTTACAGTTATGAAGTAACAACAAATTAATGTTATGGCTGAGGGACACCATAACATGAGAAGCTGTATTTAAAGGTTGAAGCATTGGGGAGGTTGAGAACCACTGGACCCCAAAGAGTTATAAAAATACCACACTTTTCAAAATAATGCCTATGACAAAAACCACAGCAATTGCTTTTAGATAACTTATTTTTAATTGATATTAAGCATACACACACATACAAATCTAATTGTGCAAAATAAAAATACATAGAAGCAGAAGTTAATATCCAAAATATTAAATTCTCTCTGTGTGTACCAGAGAGAATTTGTGAAGAGTTGTCACAAGGATGACACCACGATACTGTGCTTGGATAAGCGCTACTTAACTAAGTGATAAAGTCTTCAGCAAGCAACCAGGAAGAAACAGCTGACCATAAGAACACAAAATATGGATGAATTCAGAAATTATCCCAGCAACATTAAATAATAGGAAACACCATGGTTATTGTGGAGTTTTGAATATAATGATTTATGGACCTAGAATTTAGAATACAGACATACTCAGAGATATAAAGAGATAAGGAAGGGACTTAACCTTTCTTCTTGAAAAAAAAATCACTTTAAGCTGTATATCTCTCGATAGAAACATTCTATTGTTCATGACAGCTCTAATTTCCAGCATTGCTTTAGTGATAGCAGGACTTGGAGAGTCCAACTTATAAATAATAAGAGATCTCTATTTACAGTTCAGTGATCAAGGCCCTCAGAGGAAGGCACACATGCAAATAGCCAGTGCTGGGGTAGAAAAGTGTCACTTTGGATTCCTGGCAAAGCAAGTATTCCTCTAGCTAAGCTTTTGATGTTCAGTAAGTACAATCTATTGTGCATATTTTATGGTAATAAAAGTAACATCTCAAGGCCAAGTACAAGGGACGGTGTCTATTTGCATTTGTGTCCTCCTCAGCCTCTCGCACAGGGCTGGGCAGCATAAGCAACTGTCTCAGCTTTGCTCATTAATGTCTCGTGAGCATGTCCTCAATGTGCCTCTGTGCAGTGTGTGGGTATTTCCCTTCCCCAGCTCCACAAACCACAAAAGCAGCAAGGTGGGAAGGACTGACTCTGTGGCATGGCAGACAATTCCAAAGACCCTAGTAGGTTTGTTTGCTTTTGTCCAGCAAAACTTGACAACAGCTTCAATCTATTTATCTTGAAAACCCTCAAAGATAATACCAACAGTTCACATAGGGGAGAATTAGTCATAGGCAAACATGTTTTTTCCATATTGCCCCAAGAAAAATACCCCCTTCAAAGTTCTCTGATTTCAGTATCGCCTGATTATGAAACATTAGGTCAGGACCTCGAGGCTCTGATTTCATCAGAAATGATCTGTGCTAGTGGGGCCTCGGCAGCCTTCCCAGGACCCTAGACAACTTTCTTGCATTTTCACTTTATATACTATGAAATCGGAAAGGATGCAGTTCCCCTACACATCTCATTCAAATGTTGAAAGAAGTCTTTGAATGAGTATTTTTTTTTCTTTAAAACTCTGTTTGGAAAGCCATTTGAATGGAAGTCTTTGAATGCATATGGCCAAATAGCGATTAAATCCTGTGTCAGTTATTGTTCTCTTTGCTATGGCAAAATACCTGGGGAAAAAAATCTGTTTACAGTACACGCATGGTCCAATCTGTTATGGAAGAGAAGGTTTGATGACAAGAGCTTGAAGCAGCTGGTTAGAATGACATCTCTGGTAGTCAAGAGGCAGAGAGAGATGAATGCTGGTACTCATGGGCTGTCTTTCTTCCTTTCATGCATTACAGTAGCCCATGCAATGGTGCTAACCAGAGTTAGGATGAATCTTCTTAACTAGCACAATCTAGAAACTCTTTTATAGACATGCTCAGAGCTGCTTCTCCTACGTGATTCTAGATTCTGTGCAGTGGACACCCAGTATGAACCATCACAGACCCTGGGTGGCAGTTCTTTTTGTCCTGTAACTGCTTGCTGAGCACCTATCATCTGAAGGCCCTAGTGAGTTGGTAACAAATGAGGTGCGGCCCTGTTTTGAGGGAGGCAGTGTAATTCAGGAAGTATTGGAGAGACTGTGTTAGAGATCAACCAGCTAGTCACAGCAACTCAAACTTGCTCTCGGAAGTCAGAGAGTCTGAAATCTGCCCAAAAGCAGGGAAGTAGTGAGCTGGGGAAACAGAGGAGAGAAGATTCTTCAGTCTTTTGATTCCAATAGGGATTGTTTCAAGATGCATAACCAGAGCCCTTTAGATATGAGCTCCAGCAATTGACCTATTTGGATCCCGAGTCTCAAGATTATAAATCACCTGTCCAGTGCAAATGGCAGATCTGTGGCCAGGCATGGCTTCAGTACAGGCATCTGGTCCTGAGACTCATGTACATAAAGCACAGACGATAATCCATGCCATTGTCCCTTCAGCTGCCTGCTGGAAAGCCCATTCTGCTATGGGTTGGGAAACATGCATGTAGAGGAGCAAAAAGGTCCATTGTGGCTTAGCACTAATCACTGTCTGCCCAGCTCCCCTCCCCAGTAAGTCCACCATCTTTACTGTGTGCATCATTCTGTAGTAAGCAGACAAAGTCATCCCTATACTACAGTGTGTCTGGGGGTGGGGCATGAGCAACAGCTTGTCTAACTTTTCATTTTAAACCATTCAATCCAATTCATCCATGAACCAAGAGTCAAAAAGTTGCCAAGAAGACTTTAAAAATTCCTTGCACCCCAGCTCACAATCCTACTGGCATTTCCATAGTGAAAAAGCCCTTTTGTGTGTGAATATAAGCAACTAACCATTTTAGTTCCAATGAGTGCTACCTGACAGTGGAGACCCTAGACTAGTAAACATCCAGTGATCTGAGTTTTTATTATTAGTTCATTTTGTTTAGCCTGCCCCCTAATACAGAGAGAGAGAGAGAGAGAGAGAGAGAGAGAGAGAGAGAGAGAGAGAGAGAGAGAGAGAGAGAGAGAGAGACTGGTGATAGTATGGTAACATAACCTCTCCAAAAACAACACCATATTAGGCTGAATATATGGCTCAATTGGCAGGGTGTTTGCCTTTCAAATAAGGATCTGAGTTTAATCCCAAGAACTCACATTAAAAAGCTGTGTGTGTGTGTGTGTGTGTGTGTGTGTGTGTGTGTGTGTGTGTGTGTGTGATGTGCTTATAATCCCTTCAGTGATGAGATGGGAGACAGAGAGAGGAGAAGCTTTCTAGCCAGTTAGCCTGGCCTCCGTGGCAAACACCCACATACAAAGAAGCAATAGCATATTATGTGACCTCTATGTGAATTAAACAGACTTTTGTGAGACAAGAGTCGTTTAGTAGGCACTGGGGAGCACCTGAAGGTTTTAGACAGAATCCTCTCTGTTCTTAATAAATGACTGTGTGGAAGATGCATGTCCATTTTGGTACCAGAGGTAAGAAGGAAGGATATTTAAAATAAAGAGAGGAAGGAGGTGGAAACATATAAGGATTCCTTCTCAAAAGGATACAAACTTGGAGAGAACAGAATCACATTATTTATTCTCTATTTTTAGCCTGCAGAGCAATGTTTGGATAACAGTTCTCAGCAAATATAAATTTTCTAGACATTGCTATGAAGGACTTGAAAGATCTTTGAGCATTTTTAGTAAGTAGTAGGGGTGGTAATCAACAGAGTTACCAATCATTTTGGGAGAACTGTCTTTATTGATTGAATGGAGAGAGGAGACCAAAACAAAGAGCAGTTCATAATGCAGAGCCCACACCCAGCAGGATCCGCCAGTGAGTCATGCCTGGGAGATGAGGAAAAGATTGGGAAAGAAAACAAAATGAAGGTGTGCGTGCACAGTGAACTCCAGTGGGCATCAGATACTCTGCCACTGCTCCAAGAACCCATTGTGGCCACTTGGCAATCAGAGCCCAGGAGAGGCAGGTGTGAGCCTGTTGTGAATTGTGCAAGAATGTTCAAGTCATCTGGGTGGGACACTTCACAACAACTCTGATCTCCCGCTTCTCCTGTTGACTGACACTTCAGCATCCTCTCCTCCCCAATTCAACATCCCCTCATAGGCCTGTCTTGCACCCAGACCTAAAAGTCACCAACACATTGTTTTCTTGTGTGTATATGTATGTCTATGTGTATTTATGTATATAGGATGTACTCACAAGGAAGGCCAAAGTTCAGCTTCAGGAGCTAGTAACCTTATTTTTTTGAGACATAGTTTTTCATTGGTACTTTGATCCCACCAATTAGGCTAGGCTGACTGGACAGTTAATTAGTCCCAGGGATCATTCTCTTCCTGTCATCCCAGCAATGGCTTCTCAAGCACAAGCTGCCACGCCCAGCTTTATCCATGGGTACCAGAGATCCAACTTACTTCTTCACACTTGAGTAGCAGGTTATCTCCCTGGTCTGATTTTCCCTGTGATTATAGATACCTCTTGTAAAGAACTGTCCCAGCCCTCCTTGGCCTAGTGAAGCCATGGTTTTTTGACTTTCAGGCAAAGAAAACTTTCTTATGCATTCACAGTCTAGCCAGCCAGACTCATTTCCTGCCACCAACTTTACAAACTATGCTTCTTTCAAACTATACCCTCTGTCTCTATGGTCCTCTACCTATGTTTTTAACCAGAAATGTGATTTGTTATTTTTCCCAGCAGCTACTTTTTTCTGAAAATTTTATCTTCCACCTCTTCTTTGGCTGCCCAAGGGAGCCTACTCTAAACCTATTTACAATAATGATCATCTTCTGCCTTGTATAATATTTATCTATACATACATCTTACTTTTTCTAATAGACTCTCAGTCTCCCGAGAATAGTATTTATATTTATTTTAACCCTCTGAAGGCCTAGTCTTTTATTTGGCCTCATTTGTAATTCAATAAGAGGAAATGAATAAATGAATGACTATCTGACTTTAATTATTATATGAAAATAGGTCCAACACAAACATCAGCTCCAAGTCATGGGAGGAAGATTAGACGGTAAAGGATTAAGAGCAGATTTAATCTTCTTGTAGCCTAAGGGTGGCTTTGCACTCTGGGATCACAGTAAGCAGGCATCACCAAAGCCTGTACCTTCCTGATAGTGCTTGCTCCAGCTTGATGCCTGTTCCTCCATGCTCTGTGGGTGGCTGGAGCTAAGTGGGAACTCACCGGTTTTGTGTAAGAGGACGTGGCTGCATGCAGGTATATCAAAGTGCTTGCCCATTCTGCCTCATTTTCAACCCACAGCCCCTTGTTTGTCCCTCCAGTTTCACATGCCCAGTTCAGCTTTAGATGCCATCTTGTCTGTAAGAGGACATGCTCTAACAGTCCTAATGACATGTTAAGACCTGAGAGGTTGTCAAGTTCTTCCAGGTGTTTACTATTGCTGCTGGTGGTGTTCACTTGCCTTCTTTTTTTGAGAAAGGGTCTCATATACACCAGACTGGCCTCAAACTTGCCATGTCTGAGAATCAAATCCTCCTGCCTTTATCTCTGAAGTCCTAAGATTCATGTAAAGCATGTTTGCTCTGTTTATGTGGTGTTGAAAATTGAACCCAGAACTTTGCCCATACCAGGCAAACATTCTACCAACTGAGGAATGTCCTCTCCTCTCATTGTGGTATTTTAATGTTTATTTCTTGGGAAAAAAAGAGATTCCCTTCTCTGTGGTTATTTAAAACTTCTCTTGCTTACGTTACTCAGGTCTCCTCCAACATCAACAAATGAAGGCACAGGGCTGACAGAGACACTGTGTCTTTTAGGACTGACTCCAGGATCATCCTGTGATCCAAGCTTTCCCCTTGTCTCAAAGATAGAGTTCAACTTCTCTCATGTAAACAAAGTAGAAGAATTCCAGACTGATAGGCTATGTCTCTAATGACATCAGTGGTCCATAGAGACTGTAAATCTGTAAGGATTCTGTACCCTTCCATTCCTCAGATTCATAGAGGCAACACTAAGAAAAATCTGTTTCCTTAATAACACTAAACATCTTTCCTCCACATGATGTCACATCCTGTTTTATATTATGTCACATCCTGTATGTATATTCGTGGTTCCCACACTAAGTTCACTCCTGCTCTCGAGTGAATAATGGCTTGATTTGACTTGTATGTCTAATTGCTTCCTTTAAATCACTGAGGAAACTGAAGCACAGAGATGTCATAAGACAAACAAGAGACCACAAAGGTCAGACTGCTTGTCACTAACCAAACCCAACCAGCTCTGTTGCAAAGGCTTAAGTGTTACTATACACTGATCTTGGAAGATAGAAGGTTCCTTGTAACCAGATCCTGCAGTCAGGAAGTAATTTTTGTTCCATCTTTATCAATAAGTCAGATAGGATCTGGGGTGATGTGTCTATATCCTTACAAGTCAGACTGATTTCAAGGGGGCAGGGGAGTAGGGGAAAACTATCATTGCATGAGAAATCCAGAAAAGGCTAGGTATGGCTCTCTATTGTTTTCCGAAGCTCATGCCCAACCCTAGTGCTCTAGCTAAGTGCCAATATTAATTTGGCTCATATTTTTTCATCTGTAAAAGGTGAATAAAGATTCTCACCTACTACTCAAACTCATTAAAGATATTATGAATGAAGTGGGGAAAGATGAACAGTGTTCTCTAGACTTGACCAAAATGACAGTGCAGACCACAGGGGCTTTGCTACACCCACTCACTGATGACAGTGTAACAAATCTACAAAGTGTGTATGCATCATCACCCAATTTCGGAATACATAAACTGAGTTTCTCAGATCTCGTGTGATCTAAGCACAGTGGCATGGCCAGCACCTGAAGAAAGAATTAAAATTCAGGGTACAGCTACATAGCTTATGATCCCCATGTTGGTACCATGCTTATGTCAATAAGTCTTCTGACGGCATTTAGGAATCACTTTGGTTTCAAAGGACATTACAGAATGGCTCTATAATTAAAGAAAAGGGTTCAGGGGTCTCTACTCTTATTCTTCATTGATGGGTCACCAGCAAGGCTTGCCACCTCCCTACACTCACCTCCAAACCCTCTGCCACCAGAGCCAGCTGAAACAACACACAAATGAACAGTGTGGATTCCTGTTGCTAAACCCCTGCTGGAGTCATCCTAACAAATGTGCATCTCTCTGTCTAGGAATCCTTTCTGGCTTGTGTCTCCCCACCTTCCTCATACTCCTTGAATATAGCTCAGGCATCTCTGCTTCTTCATCATTTCCCCAAGTGCCACTTCTCCCTTGTCATTTCTCCCAGACTCTGTGTTCCCACTCTGTTAGATTTCAAAACTAGAAGCTTCATCCATTTCCAGAGCTAGAACTATTATTATTATTATTATTATTATTATTATTATTATTATTATTTCTTCCTGAGCTCTAGTTACTTACAGGACATCTCTACTTTGATGACTCAATGTTACTTTAACCTCAACTTAATAAAGGTCTGCTCAATATCTAAACAGATTCCTCTTACATCCCATAATAAAGTTGCTACATCAGTAGGGAACCTGGGTGTTGTTTTGAGAGTCATCAGCTCTTTTGGATTCTACTTCTAACCAAATTCTATTCCCACCTAACTCCATTGTCACTGCCATCATCTCTTGTGAGCTCTGTGACAGCTTTTTTCACCCTGTTCTTACCCTACTTCAATACGGTCTAAGTCATTGGCTCTCACCTTTCCTAATGCTGAGACCCTTTAATACAGCTCCTTATGTAGTGGTGATCCACAACCATAGAATTATTTTTGTTGCTACTTTATAACTTTAATTTTGCTACTGTTGTGAATCATAATATAAGTGTTTTCTCATAGTTTTAGGTAACCCCATGAAAGGGTCATTCAACCCCTGAAGAGAACGATGGGTTCTCCCCATGGGTTGAGAACCACTGATCTATATGCTGTGAATGTCCAGCATGTCCCTCTGTTCTCATCTGCCAAGGCCTCCTGAAGGAAGAAGCAAGACACTTCCTGTAGTCATGACTCCTTTTGATATGATTCCAGCCTTTCCAGTTTTATCTTTGCTTATCCCTCATCCATAATCATTTTTAGAAGTTCCTGACCCTGCCATTCCTGAGTCTGTCAGGTTGCCTGAGGTACTGTTTCAGCACTTGAGCCTCCATCTCTCTTTCTGGGATGACACCCACAGATCCTTCTGGTTTCAGCTTAGATATCACTTCACCTGAAATGCCCTCTTGGGACGCCTCAATCTTTCCCCAGAAAGTTGTTTATAGACTCTACATATGTATTCTTGTATTTAGCACAGCATTCTCCTGTAACAAGCCATTTATTTCTGGTTTTTTCCCTCTATAGAGACTGGTTCACACTTGTAATTATGTGTGTAGTTCATGAAACAAGGCCCAGCCCAATCGTTTTCTGGAATAGGTGAACAGGTGTGTAAACTTATATACCCTGCACAACCTCATGATTTCACAGCCATTCCATCCCTGGGTCTTTTATCACATCAGAGTTCAGCAGGTCAAGATGTTTTGTAACTTCTAGATCCTAAAAGCTGTGGGAACTGCTTGAGTTCGTATCACCCAGTGACTCATGTTTACCCTGAGTTTCACTTTGAATTTCAGGTTCAAAGAAAAAAAAGTGTTTCCTGGATACCTTAGACCTCAACAAAGATTCAATTACGCACATTTGGGTCATTCCCTCTTCTTTTCTAAGGCTTTTCTTGATCTGGCTGCCTTTCTCAAGCCCGACATCTACAGTGGCGTCTCATGGGCTGTAGTCGGTTATGTAGATAACAAGACAACCTCCCAGCTCCCTGATAGTTTCTTACTCTCTGTCATCATTCATTATTCTTTTGAATCTATCTGTAAATATTGCTTGGCTCTGCTTTCCAAAGCTCATTTCAAACTTTTTCAGAAAGACATAGGCAAACAAGGAAAATCGATCGAGGGTTCCTTCTTTTTTTTATAACTATTTCATCAATTGTACATTTCCTACCAAACAATCCTGGTATAATGGCAGCTTCCAATTTATTCAACAGATATCTACAGAGTGTCAAAATACCACAGGTATTGTTATGAGGACTGAAGTCAAAAATAAAGGAAATTCAGACCTTGCCTTTGGTGAAAAAAAAAAAAAAAACTGTAACAAAGAGGTTTAACAAACACATCACATTAACTTGAGATGAACACAGCTTCTCCAGATGGTCTCACACATGCCTCTGTTATTTCATTCCAGGGCTGTGTTTTGTTTTTGTGGAACATACTCCCCACTGCTGAACCTATACATAATAACTAAAGAGGAAGTTTACATGTGAAGAACTCAAGTTAGTGTCTTCTAAGCATCAGTAGTCATCAGGACTTTATTATTTATTATAGAAAAGACAAAAATATCACTTCACCCCACATTTACACTGCATTTTTTATTTTTTGTTTCTTTTCATTCCTCATCTCTGCGTCAAAGGGAGAACTGATTTTTATGCTCAGGTAACACTAGATTTCTATGGTGCCGGAAGTCAAAGAAAGGGGGAAATTCTAGAAAAAGCCCCATGTCTAAAACTAGTTCTAAGTCAACTTGAGAACTAGGAGAATTGGATAAAAATGATAACTGAGCCATTATGTCTCCAGGCCTCTTCTTTTAAAAAGGAGTGAGATGTCTAGTGAGCCAGTGGTGCAGAAAGTCAAGTCTCAGGCTGGAAAGTGATGTTGGTGGAAAAATTCTGAAGGGAAACTCACTGTCTGAAGAAGACAATGAAAGCAATATTCTGAATACTTCATGTAAAAGCCAAACGATGGATAAAGAAGCATGAAGAAAACATAAGGCAAATTTGAACATATCCACTCCATTCTTTCTTTATATGTCCTAACCAGGGCATCAACTACCCATCAAGTATTTCAACCTATAGATCTAACAAATGAATTTCTCAGTCCCAGCCATAATCACCACATGGCATTGGTCAACTTGACTTCACTTCAGAGGACTGACCCCCTAAGGTGACCAATGCCAAGTTGGGAATCTACTTATTATATTCAGTTCTTTATCCAGCATCTCTAAGTTCAAGTCCATCACCACACAATGGTTAGTCTGCCTTCAGAGTGAGAAGGACAGCTGGACAGTGAATTGAAAAAGAGGAGGAATGAAAAACTCAGTTCCTGTATTTCAGAACAGAATACATTTTCTACCATTTTATATTCTCCCTTTTAACTTACTTTCTCTCTAAAAACCATTTTTATCAAGAAGTTTTGCTCTATACCTAGCCCACATCTGTCTTGGATTTCCCTAAGTAGATCATAAAACCAAACCCAAAAGGCTAACATGATGCCCAAAAGGATCTGTGGATCTGTGTTTATTTAAATGCGTATATGCAGGCTACAGTATAATAAAGGATCTAAACTATGATTAAGAAATCATAAAAAATGATGAAGCATATTTAAAAAATAATCAAATATATTTTGTAGAAATTACTCTAATCATTCAAAGTAAACTGATCATTGAATTTAAACAAGTTGGAGACTGATCTGAAGTAATTATCTATAATGTGATAAAACAGAAAAATATGTATAAATTATGAAATAGATGCTGAGAGACAAGAGGGGAGAACTACAATATAAGCAAAGAGAGTTTGGGCAGGGCTATGATTAACAAGGATGGAAAGAAAAAATTTAAAGCGACTGAAGTTTCCCAGTACTGATGAAAAGGCAAGGTTTCAAATTCAGACAACCCAATCTGACATGTAGAAGTAGAGGAAAACCAATTAGTCTGGATCTATTTTAGCCGTATTAAAACAACACTGTTTTAATAGCAGAAAAATATCTGAGTATCAGGAAGAAGAAAAAAGGATAGATTTTGTACTAAAAACAAGGGGTATACTAATGCAAACATGACAGAGGACAAGAAGTACCTTTACTTCTTGTAGTCACAACAAAAAGAATATTTCAAAAGTGGCCTGCTGTGGTGAGTGGTGGCTCACCCCTGTAATCTCAGCATCACTGCTCAGGAGGTAAATGAAGGAGTTCAACACACTCAGCCACACAGCCAGTCCCAGACTAACCTGTGCCTCAGGAAATGCTGTCTGAAACTAACAATGTCCCAAAGTTTATTCTGTAGAGAAGAGAGAAATGATGTCAGATGTCTGCTTAGAAGGCATTGTGACCCAAACCAATAAACTGTAGGATTAAATCTGAACAGACATTTATGGTAAAAAAAAATAATACTCATAATAAAAGTATGTAATTTATGAAATAAAAAATAAAAAAAAAGAAATGGGGCTGGAGAGATGGCTCAGCAGCTAAGAAGACTTACTTACTGCTCCTATAGAGAGTATGTTCCTGTGATGGTTTGAATGAGATGTTCCTCTAAAGTTTTAATCATTCAAATACTTTGTCCCCTGTTGGCTATTTGAGGATGGCTAGGAGCTATGGCCTTGCTGGAGGAAGTATGCCCCTGGAGACAAGCTGAGGTTTCGAAAGACTGACACCATACTGTGCTAGCTCACTCTGCTTCCTGTTTGTAGTCTGAGATGTTAGTTAGCTCTTAGCTTCTTCCCTAAACACCTCCAGCCTGTTTTCTCTGCTCCACCATTAAGGACACTAACTCTCTGAAACTATAAGCCCTAAATAAATTCTTTCTTTTATAAGTTGTCTTGGTCATAGTTTGTTTATTTGTTGTTTTTGTTTTTGTTTTTTTTTTAAACCATAGTAATAGAAAAGAAATTCCAGAGGTTCAGATTTTGGCTTCAAGGTGACCCAGTACCCTCTCTGGCTCCCATGGGTTCCTACATGCATGTGGTATACATCAACCCAAATATAAACACACACCCACACAGACACATACACACACATATACATATATGAAATCTTTAAAAATAATCAGGTCACTGATTATATTCCAGAGAAAAGCGATGAGAATAGAAATTATTTGGCCACTATAGTTTGGGATATATTGATTATATAAACTATTGATTAATTTTACATATATTATAATTTCTGGAGTTCTAAGAAAATATAGACCATTTTCCAAATCAATAGAGAAAAATGACATGAGAAATAGTATGTTAAAAACTTAGGGAGGATGTGGTCTCTCTGGCCTTTAATCCTAGCAAATCAGAAGCAATGGCAGGTAGATCACTGTGAGTTTGAAGTCAGTCTGGTCTACATAGCCAGCCAGGGATACATACTGAGACTCAATCAAAATAATAATAATAACATAAAGAAATGTGAAACTGTTTAAAGAAATAGAGTGTAGAGTAAAACAGAATTAAAACTGGCAGAGTGACTTCTATTTCCCTGAGATAGCCTGTCTTCCAGCCATTCCCAGTATTTCTGCAAACAAGGCATAAGACAGAGAACCTCATTCTTCCTTGACGCTCGCTCATTCTTACATGTGAACTTTCTGAACTTCAGGTTTCTAGGGATGAAACAAATCATTAATTGTTTTCCTATTCAATGCCTCAGAAAATTTGCCAAGTGCTAGTGTGTTTGTTTGTTTGTTGTTTGCTTGCTTTTACCTTCATTTTCCCAAGTTAGGAACTATGCTACATTGAGGTTAGGGAAGATATGTGAAAGGTGAATCCTGATTCTGAAAGTCAAGGTAACTACCTCAGTACTGTATCAAGATGCCTGTTGGGTAAAGAGTGTTCAAACAGTGCCTTGATTTATCAATCACACAACAGATAGTCCCAGCTGCTACTGTTCACAAACACTTTGTTACTGCTACAATTACACTTGGCAGGCTCACTATACAATCAAATGGGTATTTGCTGATTCAGGTGTGTTTAAGTGAGTCTTCTATGATCCATTTCTAGCATCCTCCAGAGACAGGTGATAACTTCATCACCCTGAGATTCTAATGATCTGTTAAAGTGTAGGAAGCCATGGAGTGAAACTTCCCCTTAAACTCATACATTTAGCCATAAATTAGAGACCTCAGTTAGGGCTGTCATGGTCTAACAGGAAGTAAAAAAGACACCCAAATTCCTAAGACATCATAGGGATATTGTCATAATAGATGGCAAGAATTGAGATGTAGCTAATGGAAATTGGGATGAGGTCACTTTCTTCAGGGTACCAGAAAACTTTAGTTTACAACCATGGGAGAAAAGACCCCTTTCCCTGGCTCTGCCAACAGCCTTATCTGGATTCATTATCTCCAGCAAGCTGTTGTGTGATTGCTAAACTGTCTTCCCATTGGAAAGCTTCATTCCTGAGTGCTAAAAAAAAATGAAAAATTAACCAAAAAGAAAGCAAGATGAAAAGACATGGTGTAGGGCATATATGTGGAGTTGAGGTATAGTTTAATCTTGTTTCACATACAGCACTACACATGGCTGGCAACCCAAGTTTAAGTCCAGGAACTCGTGATGGAAGGAAAGGAAAGACTCCAGAGAAGTTGTCCTCTAACCTCAACACGTATCCTTTGATGTGTGAACATGACGGACGCACCAATAGTAAAGAAACATTTAAAAAATTGTATACATATGTATACTGTTCTTTGTTTATTTCTTATCCACCGATGGATATCAGTGTTGCTAGTACCTTATTATAAATCATAAATGTGCTTTGAATATTTATGAGAAAGTATCTGGGCATCTGTTTTCAATTGCTTTGGTCTACATCTAAGGTAGAATTGCTGAGCCGTACAGTGATTCTGTTTCTACTCTAAACTTTTTTCTGGGGCAGGAAGTCACAGGGAGGAGGGACAGAAGAAGTGTGAAGGAAGGAAACACGGGCAAAGTGCAATGATACATGAATATGAAGATGTCATAAGGAAACCTGCCTGTTGTTTTGCGTGTTAACTGAAAAAAAAATGTTTAAAATAGGAAGATAGTCCAAATGGGGACAGAAGAAATGAAAGAAAAAAGTCTATTGGAATACTTAGCATAATTTTAGGGTACCACTTCCTGACACAGTTCAGCATTAAAAACTGTGTAGTTACATTAAAAACTCACAATGTTTTAAGTAAGTTTGTGATTTTGTGTTGGGTTGCCTCCACAGCTTTCCTAGGCTACATGCAGCCTTCAGGTCACAGGCGACACATGTGCCTGTGGATTTGGGGAGTGGCATGTCACTATGTGGATGCAGTTTCTATGTCCATCCCCATCACACTCTGCCTGCTTCCTGACATTGAGAAATCTCCCTAAAGACTTTTGCTGGCCTTCAGACTCATCTATTAGCGTATATAAGACATGCCACATCCTCCGGTAAATTTGCGGTGACAATTGACGTCGCATGAGCTGACATTTATAAGAAAAATCTCAAAGTCAAAAACTAGAAAAAGAACACTTTGCGCAATTGATAATTGGAACTAAAATACATCTAGTAATAGTCGAATTAAATCTCAGGATGCATTTCCTACATTTTAACTTACATGCCCATCTCCATGTTTTAGATTTTGAGTTCCAGCCTCCTCACTGAATCTAAAGTTTGAGTTTCTGTTAGTCTGGCTGGCCAGCAAGCCTTCGGAATCCACTCACTTTGCACCACTCAGCACTGAGGTTACAGGTGCTCAACACCAGCTAGTGTGTGGATGTTGCGGATCCAAATACAGGGCCCCCATGCTTACATGGCAAGCTATCCTTCATGCATTTCTTCTCTACCTCCTCAGTAAATGACATACTAATTAGTATACAGCAAATGATCTGTACTTACTAAATGAGAAGTTTTTCACATGAATGTTCTATCACCAGTAAGCAACGGTTGCCACATACTTGTCAACTCTTCCTGGAGCATCCATCCTCCCTCTTGCCCAACAGTTTCATTGACTGTCAACTGGAGTCAGAGACTTGCGTATGTCTCTTCCTGCTCCTTTCTCTTCGAGCTTAACTAATATGTCTGCAGTATCCCCTATCGCTAGCAGGTGCTTATTCAATATGCTAATTTGATCCAGAGATCTATCCATAATCATGAGATATAATTTAAATATGTCACAGGAGACACAAACAAAAATTAAATGAGTATGCCAAGAAAATAAGAGAAACAGGCTTTTAGAACTGTGTAGTAGAGATATTATTTTGTCTCTTTTGCTTAGAAAACCTTTCCAATCTAGGCATTTTAAGGCTGTGAATATTGGAGAATCCTCTGACCCAGCAGCCCATGCTCTGCACCTGCTGGCATGCACATGGGAATGCACATGGGATGTGCTGTGCAGTAGTGGGGTGGAGCTAACTGCAGTGGAGCATGTCAGGCCACAGGCTCCAATTGGATGGAAGAAGAGATTTCTCTTTTATTTCCAAAATAGATTATATGGAAGCCAGGCCACTTCTCCCATGTTGCCATTCACTGCACGTCATTGTTTGTGACTCGTCTGTGAGCTGACTATGAATTCACAATGCAGAACCCAAATTCTGGCACTACAGGCATGATCTGCCATGCCCAGCCTTACAGGAAACGAGACAACAAAGGCTCTTGACAAAACCCTGGAAAAACAGCAGGGGAATGGGCTTCGGTACTCAGTCATGATAGAGGATTGAAGGCAACTCTTCCACCCAAGACAACCTAATGCTTAGAACAGAAAGGCATCCCAATGTGATAGCAGACATCATACACTCAGCAAAAACACCAAGTCACTGATGATGGTATTGTCCCAGGTCTTTAAGGTTCATTCCATGAAAAAAAAAAAAAAAAAAATAGAAAAAAAGAAAAACCTGAACCTCTTGTTTGAAATTCAGAATCCTGCTCCTAAATTATTTTTAAATAGCATGTTCTAATACAGAAATCCATGCAAGTCCTTCCTCTTTATAATGCTTTCCAAGATGTTCTGTTCCCCTCAAGATAACAAACTCCTTAAAACTATCATCCTAGCCTAGCTTCTGTCCCCTCAGTGCTGTCACCAGGAAAGGGTACCTCCCGGCATTCTCCCCTGAATCTGGTCATTGTCCTTTGTCCCTGCCATATACTTTCCTTCCTTTTCCTCTCTCCATCTCTCTGAAGAGGCAGCAAGCAGCCTTTCTTCCTTTCATGCCCCCTGTCCTGTTCTTCAGTTGACCACACTGACCATGCTTCTGTCCCTTTGCTGGCTAACTGTTGCCAAATTGACTTGATTTAGAATCTCTGAGGAAATCCATTGGCCTTTGTGGGTGTTTCAAGAAAGGTTTAACTGAGGTGAGAAGAGCCACTGCACATTTGGACATTGTGTTCTCCTGGGCTAGATAGAAAGGAAAAAGAGGACATCTGCCAGTGTCCATTACACCATGCTTCCTGCCTGAGCATGTAATGTGACAAGATGTTTCTCACATCTGCTGCTGTGCCTTCCCCACCAGGATGGACTAAACCCTTCCTTCTTTGAATTGCTCCAGTCATAGCTGTGAGTAAAGCAACTACCATCCCCCTGGCCCCCTGCCCAACATGTCACAAAGGGCGAGTCTTTGTCCACGTGTCACAGGGGTATCACGCAATGTGTAGTAAATGATTACTAAACTGTCAGTGATTGTACAAGAGAAGAAATTCTAGCAGCAAGTGGGTGGTTTCTATATCACATACAGGTGCCAGTTTGGCACAGAAGTGGAGAGAAACATCAGTTACTTTATCCACCAGGCCAATTGCTTCACCCTCTTAAAATGTTAATCAGTTAAATGTGTACTGTCTATCCAACAATTGTATGTCTACCTGCCAAATCCCATGTATGTTATGAAATTGAAACTTATGAAACAGCTAGCATTAGACCATTTTAATGATATTCAGGTGGTTCAGCTTCCTATACCCACTATGGTGGAGCAAAATTTTTCTGCTGCTGTCCTTGTGGGATACTAAAGTATGTGTGCAGACAATGTTGATACATGGTGACTTCTCCTGAGACAATTTTCTTTGTAAAACGACAGCAAATAGAATTCTAACAGCTTTGTTTGCTAGGTCTGCAAAGGTTGCTTGTGAAGGAGCTGGTTTTATCCAGAGCACATGGTAAAAAACCATGAGTTGCAGAAAGCCATGCAAGGAAGCACCCACTTGGACTTGTCTGACAGAAGAAAGAATGAGGGTGTGCTTTACACGGAGACTACTGCACTGTGGTGCTTTAGGGATGCCATAATAAGCAGTTGTGTTTACAGCTATTTTACATGGTCAAGAGCAGACCCTGTCCTCATTGATAAATCTGCATTCCAGGTTCTACAGACACTAGAGAGAGAAGCAGAAAACACACAAAGGAAAAGAAGTTAGTCCTGACAATGAGAAGAATAACAAATGTACAATTGCCATAAAGCACAGGCTGAAGAATGAGGATTATTAATCAGACTCCTACTCTCTTGCTTCACTAAGCCAGATCTCATAGGGCTTCAGTTTCTGTATTTGAAAGCTTGGGATCCTAAGTGGCTGTGGCATCTTTGAGGCATGGAACTCCATGTCTGCTGTGTGAATTCAGCAAATACCCACCTGTGTGCTGAATTCAAACTTCTGATCTACCTATGTTTCCTTCAGAACCATCATTGGTCTTTTCAGAAGCTTTTGTGTGCTCACCCCCTGAGGCTCAGGGAGGTGCAATGGGAGTGACAACCATGATTTGAAAACTTCACTCATCTTGAATGTGAATCCTTTCCTATAACTGGGAAACGTCATGAGCCTGTGCTGCAACCTCCTATGGCCTACTGGCAGAATGATTGGCTTAAGATCAGGGCGTGCTTAGAATTGTTCCCTGGCTTCACCTTCATGTTTTCATTCTTATTATGCAGCTCTGAAAGTCAGACATGTTAGTGAGGATGCCGTCTCTGAGCACTGGGATGATGGGTAATAATAGGGACACTTAACTCTTATTAATATATATTTTTTGATCACAAAGTCTCACACTTGGACTGGGAATTTGAGTCACTTGGTAGAATGTTTGCCTAGCATGCCCCAAACCCCTGGTTCTCTTACCAGCACCATATACACCAGGCATGCAATCTAAGCACTTCGGAGTTACAAACAGGCTGATCAGAAGTTCAAGGTCATCCTTAGTCATGTAGTGAATTCAAGGCTAGAGAAACGAAAGTCTCATGACTGCTATTCATGAGCAAGTAACAAAACTTCTCTAGCTCCAGGTTTTAAACTTTAGGATAGGTATCTTAATGGAAGCATAAACAATGAAGTGGATCAAGTGTATAATGTCCTTACTGTGTGTCGGGGTCTCAGTGACTAGCCATCCTGGCCACTGCAATGAAAATAAATCAAAGTACAAATTCTGCTTTTAGGATTACTGTCCCCAAGATGCCAGATGCATAAAGGGTTTTGGACTCCTCTTTCTCATCTGTGGAAAATGATACTCCTTCTGTAGATTATCAAGAGTAGAAAAGACTGAAAAACACAGGAATAGCTCCTTGGTTTCAAGAGGTTTTTCACAAAATGTATTCTGTAAACTTAGTTTCTTGCCCTCAGGGCTATGCCCCATGTAACAGCCTGGGCCAACCAGTGAAATCTGTAAGCCCAGCACTCAGAAGGAAGAGGCAACTTGAATCTGAGTCCCATGGCAACCCGAGCAGCAACAGTGGGACCCTATCTCTGGAACCCAACCAACCAAGAAGCCCATCCAGCAGGAAGTGAGTTCAGATGAGGCCAAGCCGTTTCCCCCAACACCAGCAGAGCCCTGGGTTCCCTTATCTTGACAGCCACGTGTATGTGAAAGAGGTCAGTTCGCACTTGCGTCTGCCTCTCAGCTATTCTTCAAGCTTCCAAAGTTTGGCTCCGGGTTGTAAAATCATATTAAGTTCTGGCAGTTTAAGAAGCGTGCCCGGAAAAATAACCAGAGCAGGAAGGAGAAGAGAAGTATTTGAAGGGCGCAGATGGATTTTGCAGCTGGGTAAGGGAACATTAGCATTAGCGAAATGTCTGTGGTGGAGCCCAGGTTT
Organism: Arvicanthis niloticus; assembly: GCF_011762505.2. Taxonomy (NCBI): domain Eukaryota; kingdom Metazoa; phylum Chordata; class Mammalia; order Rodentia; family Muridae; genus Arvicanthis; species Arvicanthis niloticus. The sequence continues at coordinate 43,543,654 of NC_047668.1, read as the reverse complement.
CCTTCACACAAAGGTCACATCCCTTCACTGTGAAGAGAATCATGTTGAAGGTATGATGTTGCCATTGCACTTTATCATTCCCCATCCTGAAAGGTTTTCATCTTGGCAGCGTTTTCCCCTCCACTAATCCAATTCTCCTTGGAAAATGTCACTCTGCTTGAATTTTCATAGCTCTACCCCTCACTTGGGCACCTGGGAGTTCCGGATCAAAGCTGCCGAACCCATGAGAGGAGGAGAAGCATTTCATTATTGTGGGCGTCCGACGAGTTAAGCTATATAAGAAATGCCAGGCAGTTTCTTTTCTGACTTTTTTTCCTTGGTCTGTTTTTCTACATCTGGCTGTCTCTATTGTGTGGGCAAGATGGTCAGCAGGAAGTGCCGCTGCCCTCTCGTTGGGAGTGAACGATACACACATAGGGAGTGTCAGGTGACCCTGAACACCATTCTAACAAAAGAACTAGATTAGCCATGGAAGAAGAAACCTCTCCCGGAGCTTCACACCACACCAAGCTCTGCACAAAAGGGGGAGTTAGACAAACCTCTTAAAGTCAGCGGGCAGTGAAAAGAAGCTGGAAGCGAGCAGACCCGTGCCTGATTGTCCCTCACATGTACCCAGTAACACAACCCTACAGGACATTTTTGTGGGCATGGTATTCTGGAAGAAGAAACTTGACTTAAAATGTAGTAGATTTGGTTATTTTGTGGCATTAGACATCTGGAGTTCCACCCCACAAAATCTCCATATAAGCAGACGCCACACACAGCACGGTGGCTATGGTTCAGAAGGAAATACTTTCCTTCTTCCTTTTTTTTTTTTTTTTTTTTTTTTTTTTTTTTTTTTATTTTCTTCTTTTTTTTTTTTTTAAGAAAAAAAAAAAAAAAAACCTCATTCTGAGGCTCACACAGACCAGTTAATTCTCTGTGACTGGGTATAGCTTGTTTAAGACACTGATGAAACTGGACACTGGGACAGAAAGCAAAACCAAGCCAACTTCAAAAGATACAAAAGCAGACATAGTAAATCCTCTGACCACTGTATCTGTCCAGAAGTAGCAAACACCTAAGGATCCAAGCCCCTGGATATTTACAGATGCAGCAGCTTGGTAAACAATCTGAGAGTCAAAATGGGAGATGGTGGCAGACCTCAGGAGATGCTTTCATATGAGTGACAGGCAATTCACAGCATGTTGATAGCTGTGAGATGAGAGAGATGAAGGTGTGTGGTCTTAGGGAAAGGTATTCTGAAACTGGACAGAGGTTGAGAGAACACGATAGCAAATATAGTGGAAGACCGGAGAAGGGGAGGACAAAAAAAAAATAATGAAACCACTTGCAAAGTCGTGTTTAGAAAAAAAATGTATTAAAATCATAAATCCTAGCTCAGGGAAAGGTTTCTTTGTCAGTGGCTAATCTTCCAGTTCTTTCTCTAGATACAGAAAGGGACCTACAGATAAACAAACATGGAGATACACAGTTTGGAGAAGGAGTTAGCAATGTCAGGGATCACAATTATCAACAATTTTAAATCCATCATAATAAGGAATATAGACACACAGAACCCATAGGAAGCGGGGCTCCCAGGAACTACTCAAACCCGGGCAGTATCTTAGGTAAGCAGACAGCAACGTTCACCCCAAACAGGGACTAACATGGACCCACAAGGACCCAGGAAGTCACTCCCTGCCTGGAGCACTGGTTCCTTCTGGTCTGGGCCAGAGCACTGAGCAGATCTTGAGTGGCAGCTCTGCCCCCAATCTCTAAGAACCCAGAGGAAACGGGGCTCCCAGAGCTCTAACCAGGGCAGCATCCTGTCTGAGCTTGAGCACTGAGCAGATTTTGGGTCCCAGTGCTTACCCCAGTAGTTACACCCACCCCACAAAGTTCTGATACAACCAAGATAATAGGAAAGACAGGCTCCAGTCACGGACAGGGCAGGTAGCACTAAGGAGATACAAATGGCAAAAGGCAAGCGCAAGAACATAAGCATCAGTAACCCAGGGTACTTGGCATCATTAGAACCTAGTTCTCCCACATTAGAAAGTCCTGAATTCCCCATATCACCAGAAAAGCAAGATTCAGATTTAAAATCACTTCTAATGATGATGATAGAAGACTTTAAGAAGGACATAAATAACACTCTCAAAGAATTTGAGGAGAACACAGGTAGACAGGTAGAAGCCCTTAAAGAGGAAACACAAAAATCCCTTAAAGAATTACAAGAGAACACAACCAAACAGGTAAAGGAATTGAAAAAAACCATCCAGGACACAAAAATGGAAGTAGAAACAACCAAGAAATCACAAAGGGAGACTATGCTGGAGATAGAAAACCTAGGAAAGAAATCAGGAGTAATAGATGCAAGCATCACCAACAGAATATAAGAAATAGAAGAGAGAATCTCAGTTGCAGAAGATACCATAGAACATATTGACACAACTGTCAAAAAAATGCAAAATGCAAAAAGTTCTTAACACAAAATATCCAGGAAATCCAGGACACAATGAGAAGAACAAACCTAAAGATAATAGGTATAGATGAGAGTAAAGATTCCCAACTTAAAGGGCCAATTAATATCTTCAACAAAATTACAGAAGAAAACTTCCTTAATCTAAAGAAAGAGATGCCCATAAGCATACAAGAAGCCTATAGAACGCCAAATAGACTAGACCAGAAAAGAAATACCTCCCATCACATAATAATCAAAACACCAAGTGCACAAAACAAAGAGAATATTAAATGCAATAAGGGAGAAAGGCCAAGTAACATATAAAGGCAGACCTATCAGAATTACACCAGACTTCTCACCAGATACTACAAAAGCTAGAAGATGCTGGACAGATGTCATACAGACACTAAGAGAACACAAATGCCAGCCCAGGCTACTATACTCAGCAAAACTCTCAATTACCATAGATGAAGAAATCAAGATATTCCATGATAAAACCAAATTTACACAATATCTTTCCACAAACCCAACATTACAAAGGATAATAGCAGGAAAGCTCCAATACGAGGAGGGAAATTATACCCTAGAAAGAGCAAGAAAGTCAGGCGGTGGTGGCGCACACCTTTAATCCCAGCACTTGGGAGGCAGAGGCAGGCGGATTTCTGAGTTCGAGGCCAGCCTGGTCTACAGAGTGAGTTCCAGGACCTCTAATAACAAAAGTAACAGGAGACAACAATCACTGTTACTTAATATCTCTTAACATTAATGGACTCGGTTTCTCAATTAAAAGACATAGGCTAATGGACTGGATACATAAACGGGACCCAGCATTTTGCTGCATACAGGAAACCTACCTCAGTGCAAAGACAGACTCTACCTTAGAGTAAAAGGCTGGAAAACAATTTTTCAAGCAAATGGTCCTAAGAAACAAGCTGGAGTAGCCATTCTAAAATCTCCAGCCTGAGAACACAAAGTTGGGGGGGACTCATGGCTCCACCTGTATAGGTAGTTGAGGGTGGCCTTGCCAGGCATCAGTGGAAGTGGACAGCCTTGGTACCTGAAAGTTTGGATTCCCTAGTGTTGTGGAATTGCAAGAGCAGGGAGGCAGGAATGAGAGGTTGGTGGAAGCACACCCTCATAGTAATTGGAGGGAGGGAATGGGGTAAGGGGTTAGGCATCAGTGGAAGTGGAGGGCCTAGGTGCCTGAAAGTTTAGATTCCCTGATGTTGGGAAATTTGAGAGCAGGAAGGCAAAAATGGGAGGATGGTGGGAGCACACCCTCATAGAAACTCCCAGAATTATATGGATTAGACATGACAGAGGCAGGCCGCCAGAAGACTAGATTCCAGAACTCAAACAAACAATTATCTTGATACTAAAATTTGTTTTGAGAATTGTATATTGCAGAATACATAGCCTTAGTGTATCTACTCATCAGGCAAGCTGAGCAGACCTGCTCAAACCTCTGATGTCCTGGAATTCCAGTTGGATGCAGTGAAGACACAGTGTCAGAGGCTTATCAATTTACTCTTCCCCCAACCCCTCTTCTAATATCTCAACACCCATAATCAGCTTGAAGAAGTTAATGAGGAGTCGGCATCCCTATTTCCTGGGCTTGGGGACTGAGGTGGTTAATATTGGGCTGTCTTTCTAGGGAAAAGTAGTGGTTTTGGTGGAACAGGGAGGATTAGCTAGGATTTATTGCATAGCCATAACCTACTGGTAGAAATATGTATAATTGTTATTAAGATGAAGTTATAATTTCTTAAATGGTACAAAATTTACTTTGATTTCAAATTTAAGGTTTTCATTGGTACAAGCTTCTTATTAATATAAAAGTGAGATGAATATTGTTATTATCATAGGCATTGCGCCTGTATAACACATTTAGGAATACAAAGCTTAGACCCAGTCCTTCTTTAACTTTTTTTTAACTTATTTGAGATGGTTAGCCTGTGAGTTAAGAGACTATAGCAAATTCATGGCTTTGAGTTTATTGTTAGGGTGTTTTCTATATATTTATTTAGAAATAGCTGAGAGGAGTTAACAGACAACAGTCCAGATTGCCTTACATAAATAGTTGGTTTTCAAAACATCAGAAATCCACAGAATTGACGTTACAAACATTTCTGTATTAATGTTCATTTTTATTAGAGACCTGTCTGCTCCTGACAGCTTCCTGTCTTGGATTCTAAGAAGAAATTGAGCATCTTTGGAGTTATTCCAATTGTGGTGAGTCAGCCACTAGGCAAAAATTGCCTCTTTGCACCTACAGACAAATCACTGTCCAGAGAAGGACACACTTGCAGAATATTCGACTGATTATATCTGCCAAGACAGAGTAATCAGCCCTTAATAATTCTGCATCACTAGGTCTGTCAGATGATCCTGGGCCAGAAGGCTGAATATCGGATGCTCCAACATTCTGTAGTATAGGGACTGTCCAGGTGTTCAGCGGTCTCCATAAATTGGCTATGTTTTAGAAGCTGTGCTTTGTGCTTCCCATAATTTCAGTTAACTCAGTCATTCTGGATTTCTGATGTGATTGAAAACTTATAGTCTCATAGCCAATTCTTGCTATTTACTTTGAGAGAAAAGATTTGAGAGGATGGTTTTCAGCTGACATTCATTCTAAAGCCAAGAAAAAAAAAAGCCAGGTTCAGAACTATGTCTTTTATTTAGGAGAGATGACAGAGGTTCACAAAATGATGGATTGGGTATTAGGTCTATCTTGCACCTTACTGACATAAATTGGTATAGTTATGCTCTAACTGTATTTTGAGAGAAAAGTTTTATTTTAACAGAAAGGGTGATATGTAGGAGGAGCTAAGGTGGGAGGAGTAAGGAGAGGAAGAAGAGAATGAGAGGAGGAGCTAGGTGGTGAGAGAGAAAGAGAGAGGGGGGCCAGACATGGAGGCAGATGTTCACATGTCTCCACCAGTCAAAGATAGTCGATATATCTAGGTTGGGTAATAGGTTACACTTCTGATTGATATTGAGCATTAACAAATTTATAAAGCCATTGGTTAACATTAAAAAAAAAGTGTATAAAAGCAAAAAGGAGAAGGGAGTATGGGATAGGGGTTTTCTAGGGAGGGGAAATGGGGAAAGGGGATAGCATCTGAAATATAAATAAAATATCCAATAAAAAATAACTGGGAAAAATAGTAAGGAATATAAGTAACTATGGCAGATTCCAACAATATACTACAACACAGCAGTAAAGATTATCTAACAGTCTGCCACATGTTTCTACAGAGAAAATATCACAAGCTTAATGTTGAACTGAAGAAGGTTGTTTAAAGTAGGACTTACTTACTTTAACAATAATGCTGAATTAGAAACTAGGGAAACCAGCCTCTTATACTAGAGAGTATCAAAATTATAATTCCCTGAGGGAAGAAAGAGGTAGCTAAAAGATGACGACTGTCCACAGAGTTTGGGGATCTTGGTTACGATTGTCTTTCTGAGTTCTAGAGGAGCTTTTGTAGAAGTGTTCCTATACTTCAGGTTGTTTCTAAGCTATGTACATTCCAATTTAGGGATTTCATGTATGTGTCTTGGAACTTAAGTTTTTAGTTTTCACAATCAATAGCTGTGGGGTTGCTACTTTGTATTGTCAGCTTGTATGCATTAGAACCCCTAGAGAAGAACCCTCTGGGTGTGTCTCTGATGACTTTGCCAGAGAGATTTAGCTGAGGAAGGAAGGTCCACCTTACATAAGAACAGCATCATCCTGTGGGTTACTATCTTTGTAGTGGGTACACAAGGCTGAGGGTACTCCAGGGGCTTGCATCAAAGCTCCCAAAAGCTTCTGAGGCCAAGTCTTGTGAGGCAGAGGCAAATTCCCAGGCAAAGAGGCTGTGAGAGGTCATTGTATGAACCTCTCTCAATCCCTCTCCATCTATGTCTCTCTGTCTGTCTCTTTCTGTCCCTGTCTCTCTATCTCCCTCTGTCTCTATCTTTCTGTGTTTCTCTCTGTTGTCTGTCTTGCTGTCTGTCTGTGTATGTGTGTTTCCTCTTTAGTTTTGTCTGCACTACATATGGAAAAAGAAATACACTCATCACACTACCCTGAACTCACTGGTAACAGAGGCCGTTCATGAATTCCAGAGCAAGGGCTCTGAAGTGACATAAGGAGAACCTACACTCTATGTTAGCATCCCAAAGTCAGATGTCTGAGGTTTTACCCTCTGCTGGATTTTACTTTACTGATTCAATTGAGAAAACAGTAACTCACAACTTAGAAGGGCCTGAGAATCTGAGGAGCTTAAGGGAAATCATGTAACACAAGGTCTAACACATAATGGGCAATTAGATACCATTCTGTGAACCTAATAAGCTGCTATTTTCACACATCCCCAAAGTGACAACGAAAATGTAAAACTGAGAGATAAGCCAAATATGACAGTGCACACCTCCTATCCCAGGCCCTTGGAAGCAACCATAGGAGGATCACTTGAACCCAGGACTCAGAGACTGGCCTGGTCAATACGTCAAGCCTCCACTGAAAACAACCCCAAAACCACAGAGGTGAGAGGCCACGTTCACAGTAGGAAGAAAATGCCCCCTTACTCTGTAGTTCTCTGGGATCAAGGAATTGATTAGTCTATGCTTTCTGCTAAGAACTTTGTCCAGTAAGTGCATCTGTAGTTCAGAAATACTGAACCACTAGTAGAAAGAGGATTTCCGCTCACCAAAATAAAAAGTTTTAAAGTGTCCTCAAGATCATGAAAAAACAAAACAAAACAAAAAGACAAAAGTGTAGCTCAAAAAGTGTGGGTCTCAAAGCATCTAGCAGTCCCTTGGCCTTTAGAGAGAATCCATAAACCAGACAAGATCAGGTGTGCTCAGGGTGGTATGGTGTAGAATATATCTATAAATTAAGATTCCTGCAATGATTAGATGAGAGGCCCTATATTTATCCTCTCTTGTGATCTGTGGTGAGCATTCCCAATTAGTCCATGACCTGTAACACCAGTGCACTGTCACCCCACAAGCTACTCATTTAGTGCATTCTTGTATTTAAAGATGGATGGATAGATAGATAGATAGATAGATAGATAGATAGATAGATAGATAGACAGACAGTTTTTCCTTGGGGGCATGGTAGATATCAATACCTACAGGTCACATGAGGAAATGAACTTTGAATATTAGTATTTTTAAACATTCATTTATTTATTCGTTTGTATAATGAGGCTATGTGTGCCACAGGCCACATTTGGAGTTCAAAGGACAACTTGCAGGAGTGAGTTCTCTCCTACTACTATAGATCCCCGGGGGACTGATGGATCATGTCCTCAAGTTGGGTGACAAGCTCCTACACCCAATGAGCCATCTCACATGTATGCATCAATCTTAGTAATATTTTAAAAACAACAACAAAATTTTTTTCTAATCACTGCTTTAGATTCTTAAGTAAATTCCACAATGTGGTGTACCTACGAATGTTAAACCTCTGTGTCTAAGTTCCGTGATACCACAGGCTCCCCAGCTCATTCTGTGGCCCCATGCCTATGTTTTTGCATTGCTTATACATGGAAATCCCCTGGGGAACTTAAGAGCCAGTGCACTAACTTCATGGTCTTCAATACACACTTACGTAATGAAGACATAGTTTTGCCACGTGATCAGGAGTGTTTCAGTGTCCTCAGATGATTCTGTTTTGCAATAAAATGTGAGAACTATGGGTCTAAGACAGATGACCTTCTGATCATACTCTTGATGGAAGATGTGATTTACAGCCCAGAGGAATACCAGGCTGAGTGGAAGTGCAGATTGCTTACTCAGAGTGACATTAGGAAGTGATCCAGCACTGCCCTCTTTGGGCATTATTTCAGAACTTGTGCCCTTGGACAAGAATGCCTGGTACCAGAAACCTAGCCAGCTCCCTAGGGCTAGTGAGGTCATGGACCTAAGAAAAGAATCTTCCATCAACACTTTGTTAGACAGGCATGTCTTACTACATCCTAAATCTTATCCTTATACACAAACAGGTGTAGTTACCATCTCTCATCAAAGAAGCCTCTCTCTACAGCAAATGGAGACCTTCAACCTTCACAGAAAAATCACCCTGAACATAATGTAAAGATCAACAGACCATAGGAAGCTGAGCCCCAGTGAATACAGCTATACACAGCTCCTATATCTATGGCTCAGGGAACACCAAAGAAGAGGGGAAGCAAAGATTGTAAGAGTCAGAATATCAGGGTGTCTACTATAAAACTGTCTCTCCTAGACATAGCTGCATAAACAAGACTACAACAATAGCAGTATCAATGGACATGTTAGCATAGAAGGGGTAATGTTTCAAGGGATCCCACCTCTTGACAAAAAACTATAGGCAACTAATGACTTCAGGTAGAAGGAAGAATTAGCCTCTCCCAGGGAAGAGCCCCATTAATGGTTGTCAAATGCAGAGTGGTCAGCCTTGAAATCATACATACACCAACACCTAAAACCAACTCAGTAGGTTGTATTTATATAGATTTGTGCATGAATATTTTAATATAATATATTCCATATATGTTTGAATACTCTGTGTGTGTGTGTGTGTGTGTGTGTGTGTGTGTGTGTGTGTGTGTATTTGGATATATGGATACACACACACACACACACACACACACACACACACACAAAGGAAAGGATGCTATCAACTTAATAGTTGTAGAGAACATGCAAGACCTCTCAGAGATGGTGGGGGTACCGCTGAAGAAAAAAAAAGGTAAGGGGGTAAGATAATTCTATATCAATTTAGAACATTTAAAAAAAAAAACAGAAGAAGAACAAGAGCCCAGCACACTGAAAATTGGTCAAGTCGGCTTCATAGGATCCATCATGCCTTGGAAGATAGCCCACACTCACTCTTTAACAGCATCTTTTCCCTGTGCCATCACAAGGATGCCTGGCCTGTTAGTATCCCCAGCCATGCCCTCCACAACTTTCTCCATCCAAATCATAAATTTGGGATCACAGGGAACAGGGACTTTCCACAGCCAGTCAGGTCAGACACCCTGCAGAGAAGATTAGGCTGAATCATCCAGGACAGCGCCTAAGTGCCACTCCTCAGACACAGCCCGGCCTACAAACCTGCTGCCTGTATGTCAGGAGATAGAAGACACCTGGGCCAAATCCCACGGTTGTCATGACAGCCAAGTCGGAAATAGACTCTAGACACAAGAGCTGTTTGTCTGACTCTGACCTACATGTAAGCAGAAATATTATTCATGCTGGAGAGAGAGCAATCTTCTATTGTGTTCAGAGCAACTTGGAGACAGAGGATTTGCTCCTTGCAGATACTAGAAGCTTTGAAAAGAGCATTTGCATGCCTTATACCAATGCCATCACTCAAGAAAACACCAAGTGTGCTTAACCACATCCTGAGGGCAAATTATGTGTGCTTTAGCATAGGGGGACCTGAAGGTGGACGGCTTGAGGTGCTCAGGGGAACAGCATTAGGCACCTACCATGTACTACTTTTCTCCATCCTCTAGGGCAAAGAGAAGGAGAGAGATGGAGTGTCTGTGATGAGAAGGACAAGCACCTAGAAATAGCTTTCAATTGAGTTTTACCTCCTTTCTTCATCCTGTCTCCATTTTTAATCTTGTTAAGTTTCCATTAGAGTTCAGTGAGTTTCTGTAATATTTTTTTATAAGCAATGGTCTTAGCCTCCAGATATTCCCATTGACTACTGCATTGATAAGAAGGGCAGATGTTGCCCCTGTGCTGGGCAGAGTGACAACCCAGAGCCCTCAACATTACTGAGTGTGTAAAATATAGCAAGAATGGAGAAATGACCTTGCTGTAACTTAAAACATTTTTCTTATCAATTGCACATGTTGAAAACATTTCAATGTATTTGGATAGAGCCTTAGGTTAATTCCTGCCCCAGGGCACCTCACTCTGTAGATAAGGCTTGTTGCAGTAAAAATTAATAGGGAGTTTCCTACCTTACCTTTGATCATTCAGTTCTCAAAAAAAAAAAAAAAAAAAAAAAAAAAAAGACACAAAACCTTTACTTTTATAATAAGCTTTAAAGCACTAGAGCTGGGCAGATATCAACCCTCTAAGCTAGTTTGCCTACTTCCCATCAACAACTCTGTTTTAACTTGCCATGTTCTGCCTGGGCTGCTCTTATTCCAACTGGCCAGCCCTCATGGCCATGTTCTCAGATTCACCTACCTCTTGGCATCTTCTCCTCTCTTCACCTCTCTGCTCTCTACTGCTGGTCTCTCCATCAGAGCTCAAGCCTGGGAACTGAAGCTCTGCCCACCTCTCTTTTGCCCAGCTACAGGCTGTAGGTATCTTTATTCAATCAATAGTTTTAAATTAAGGACCAAGGTTGCATAGCAATATTTGGTATATATGAGGATATCCTTGCCCTGAGGCAACCAGGGCTAATATTTAGCTTTACGGTACATAGCAACAGACAAAGGTTGACCTCAGGATATACCTCAGCCTCTAGAGTGTTTTGTCATTACCCTTCATATCACCACTCCCTGCTACTTTTCATTCCTTAAATGTGGTTGTTTAATTACATATGTGGTTATGTTACAAACATGTGGATGTAAGTTAGATCAATTATAGATGGCAAATGATGAAATGGACAAGGAAGAGAGGAGGAAAGAACTAGAAAGAGAGACCATGAGTGATGTGCACCATATTACTTAGGTCATGAACCCCTGGACCTTATTAATAAATTCACTGTGCTTCATTCTTTTATTGATAAGGACAAAAACATAAACGTCACTTCAGAATTACAATGAAGATTAAGCATCCAAAGCAAATGTTTATCATGTTTTATTACAAAGTAAAGGTCAAATTTTCTTCTTTTTCTGTTTTTTTTTTTTTTTTATCTTATTGCCACAACTATATACGCTTTCCCCATTCTTCTATTTATTCTTTTATTTATTCTCCATTCAGATAAATTTTTAATCCCGTGGAGTTAATCAAAGATTAACATAATGATCCAGCCTCCTGCCTTCATCTCAAACCATTTTCTAAACTCCTTCCCACTACAGAAGATACTACATAGCCAGTTGCTCAACAAGAGCCTAAGAGCTGTCTAGGGTTCCCCATGGTCCAGCCAAGGGCTGCAGATTCTAATCATGAAGTTTGTTCTTTTCTTCATCCTTGCTATACCTGGGTAACCTACCACCACCAATTCCTTGGGTTACTGAATAGTTTCTTTAGTGCACCCCTGTCCCTGTCCATGCAAGTGGCTGATATTCCAAAAACACAAATCAGACCCCATCTTTCTTCTGTTTTCAATGGCTTTTCATGACTCTGAAAACCAAACTGGAGCCCCTTATTATTGTATTGTACAATTTGGCTTCAGTCTATTATATTTGTTCCTTTTCTCGTGGCTGAGGCAGAGCACATACCAGAAATGACCTGAGGGGAAGGATGTATTTTGAATAATGTTCCACTGTGGCATGCAAGTTATGTTGACTTCAACAGCTCAGCTGGTACTCATGAGAGCACAAGACAGCTGGTTACATGACAGCAGTTCACCAGAATGCAGAGAGTTGGTGATTGGAAGGCAGGATCAGGCTGTGAACCTCATGGCCCACCTCTAACAATCTACTTCCTCCATCTAGATACTTCCTGAATGTTCCACAGCCTCCAAGATAGCACCTTCATCTTGTGAGTAACATCGAGGACAATTCACAGTCATATCATGATACTACTTTAAAAAGTCTCATCTGAGAAAAATGTTCCTTATCCCTTGAAGATAAGCTAGTGTCTCCTACCTACCCTAGAATTAACCAGATTTAAGCCCACTTTTGCCCTTTCTGATTTATTGCCACCCTCTGTAGTGATTCAAATGGGATGCTCCTATATACTCTGGCATTTGAATACTTGGTCTCCACATGGTAGAACTGTTTCAGAAGGATTAGGAGGTGTGGCCTTGCTGGGGGATGTATGTTACTGGGGGGTGGGTGTGCTTTTAGGTTTTAAATGCCATGTGTTATTTCCAATTTGCTCTATGTGTTTGTGCTTGTAGTGTACAATGTGAAACCCCTGCTTGTAATTCAGCCAAATGCCTGCCACCTGCTGCTTTTCTAATCCTCTGGAACCATAAGCCAAAATAAACTCTTCCTTCTCTACATTGGTTTCATCATGATGTTTTAATCACAGCAACAGAAAAGTAACCAATACCAATACTGGTACTATGAATAAGTTAACTCTATCACAGGTCTAGTTTTTTTGGGGGGTGAACATAATAAACTTTGGGACTTTATAAGAGAGGTTGAACTCTGTAAGCAGTGTGGTGGTTTGAATAGGTATAGCCCCCATAGACTCATGTATTTGAATGCTTGGCAATAAGGAGTGCCATTATTAGGAGGTGTGGCCTTGTTGGAGTAGGTTTATCTTGTTGGAGGAAATGTGACACTGTGGGTGGGCTTTGAAGTTACATATGCTCAACCAATGCCCAGTGTGGCATGCAGTCTTTTTCCTATTGCCTATAGATAAAGATGTAGAACTCTCAGCATCCATGTCTGTCTGCATGCTTTCTGCCATAATAATAATGGACTGAACCTCTAAACTGCAAGCTAGCCCCAATTAAATGTTTTCCTTTATAAAGAATTGCCCTGGTCATAGTGCCTCTTCATAGAGATAAACCTTTAACTAAAACACAGAACTTAATGGACCCTCCTAGTATGAGCTCTGAAGACATTAGTGATGAAAGCTATGTGGACTGTGGAAGCCCAGCTGAAGAAGCATTAGAAGAGAACAATAGTAACATCTGGGCTAGAAGCCATTCTTGTGATAAGAACGTGATTGTTTTCTGCTGGTGTCTTAAGAGCTTGCCTGGAGCTAAGTTGAAAAGTAATGAACTAATTTCTTTGGTAAAGGAGATTTTAAGACAACATAATGTCAGATTTGCTACTTGGTTATTAGTAATCATTTTATAATAAAAATGAACATATAAGACAGAAATAAGTATAAAATCCACAGTTTGAAGAGAAAAAGAATACTAGGAAACAATGCGTCAGCCAATGCTTCTGAAGGAGATGGGGGAGTAAATAGAAGTCTGATCCAGATAATAAAAGGAGAAGTACTCTGAGAGCAAGAACCCATCTAGCTAAGTTTCCCAAAGAATTGTCCGCTCCCAGAAAGGAACAGCAAACAAAATATGCTGCAATGTGATTCAAGATGAGCAGACTCCATCTCCAGCTGGCAGCAGAGCTCGGCAATGTCACCTGTGTGGTGCTGGGTGTAGAGTCCTGAAGGATACATGAGTAATGCAGTAATGAATCTTCCTTTGTGCTTTCAGAGAGCCACTGAGGCCAGAAGTATGGTAGCAGAGTCCTTGGTGTGGAGACCCCGAGAGGCTATAACATGAAGCTATGGAAATGAAGCCCGAGCTGTAGCGGAGACCCAAGGAGCTTAAGATGCCAGAGCCCTGGGATTTCTGCCAATAAGATGCACACAGACAGTGCAGAAAGGAGCATGTATACTGCAGGAAGCAAACGTAGGGTTTGGGGTTGCGGTCGACTCATCTAAGTCCTTGTCATGAGACAGGGAACTACAGGGTTTAGCATAAGCCTTGCTGGATCTTGCTCTGTTTCAATATTTCTCCACTGTGCTCAGTTCTTCCCTTTTGGAATGGCAATGCATATTAGGTCCCATCGTGTGTTGAAAGTTTCAAATTTGCTCTTTTGTTTTATGTGGGGGCTCTAGTAAAGAAATTGCCTCGAGTCTCAAAAGAGCCTTTGGATGCCAGACCTTAAAACTATTGTGACTGTGAAAGACTATGGGGACTTTTGAAGTTAGACTAAATGTGTTTTGTGTTATGATATGGCCATAAGACAACAGGGACCAGAAAATGCAATTCAATGGCTTAAATGAGATGCTCCTATATTATTGGGCATTTGAATACTTGGCACATAATTGGTGGCTCTGTTTGGGAAAGCTTAAAAAGATTGGCCCTGCTGGTGGTTGTATGTCACTGGAGGAAGGGCTTTGAGCTTTCAAAAGCCATGCACTTTTCCCTGTTTACTAACTCTGTGCTTGAGGTTCAAAGTATAAGCCCTCAGCTTCCAATTGAGCCACATACCACTCTGCCATTGCAGACTTCAACCTGTTGGAGCCATAAGCCCCAGAATCACCATCTACACGTTGCTTTGGTATTGATGTTTTATCACAGCAAAAGGAAAGTAACTCATACTCCCTCTCACTCAGCCTTTATGGACAGAATTTTTCAGATCAGATCTCTAACAGCATGCCCTCACCTCAGAGAATCATGCGCTGGCTGATAAAGCTGCACCTGTTCAATCCATTCACTGACCCACAGCCCTCTCCCTTACTTCTTCCTACAACAGCACTTGCTAATGTGAAGTGGTCTGATGCTCTCCCCTAAGACAACAAAGTGGCAGACCTTGTCTGTCATGGACATCACTATGGCCACAGAGGACAATACTACCTCCGTATATAGTCATTCACTTGTTCATTTTGAGCCGTTGGCAACACCAATTCTTCTCTCAAGAGTGTATCTTTATCCTCTCTTCAGAGTGGCAGGTTCCTGCCTTCCTCTACCATACAACTAACACATAAGTCTCTGTACCTCTTTCCAGAACTCTGACTCATGGGTGATTTTCCAGATCTCTGACTTTAGACCTGTCATTCTGCTTCCTCGTACCTGTAATTTTCTGTCCTTGTTCATCTTCTGTGAGTTCATCCAGGGTGAGGTCCACATCTAACTTGTGAATTCCCATCACTCACTTAAAAGCCTGGCATCCTTAGAGGGAGGAAAAGTTACTGTCAGTTAACTCAGATGTAAAATTCTCTCTCCATTAATGGTTAAGTTTGACGAGAATGCAGAACATTTTTGATCTTCTACTTCCTTTCCCATTAAATGGGAGGTTTCAGCGGGGCTTTCTTTTGAATCATTTTTTTTTTTCCTTCTGTATGTGTGATGATTAGTCCTAATTGTCAACATTTAATTATATGGGATTTAGAGTCACCATGGAAACACACCTGTCTAGGCAAATGTTCTCTGAAAGGTCTACTGGAGTAAAGAAGATCTACCTTAAATGTGAGTGGCGGCCTCCCAGGAGTGAGGGTCCGGGATGGGTAAGAGAAACTGAGCTGAGCACAGCATTTATCTCATGCTGTTTCCTGACCACATGTGGATGCAACATGACCAGGCTTGGCATGCTCCTGCCTCTGCAGCTGGAGCTACTTTGTTGCCATTATTTCTCTACCATGATAGACTGTCTTCCTCACACCGTGAAGCAAGATGAACTTTTCTTTCCTTCTATGGCATTTGTCAGGGATTGTGTCATACTAATGAGAAATGATCTAGTCCAGCAGGAATTTATGGGTCCTCTTGGTGTTGCAAGAATGAAACCATGAAACCTGTTAGCTTCCTCTGGGCTTCTTTCTCTCAAAAATTACTCATAATTTAACTTAATGATGTTTCCAAAACTGTAATGTGAAGGGCTTTATTATTTATTGCATTTGCATATTAATGACATTTGGCTGGTGGTTACTAGTAACTCATTCTCTGTGGATGGGCATTTAACTTATTTTTAATCTTTTATAGTTCCAAAATAACAATGCTGCAATTAAGAGCTGTGCATGAGACTGTGTTTTGTGGAAATCTCTTAGTAAGATAAAATTCCCTAAGAAAAACGGATATCAAGTTGAAAGATGTATCCACTTTTCACGTTGATATTATGGTTTTCCTTTGATTTTGCTTCCACACTCATTGGCATGATGTATTATCCAATGTTTTGATCTCTGCCATATTTGACCTTAACCTGGATGAGGCCATAGCCTGCTCTTGATGTCTAGCCCCATATCAAAATGTGCGTTTGTACTTCTCTAGTCAAGAAAGATAAGCATGTTTCTATTTTGAGGACCATTCACACATATATTTATTCTATAAAATCAACCTATCATTTAAGCTTCTCAATAATCTATAGGCTTTGTAACTTTTACCAATGTGTAGAATTCTTTATATTAAGGACACCTTGTCTATGATGTACGTGAAAAATATTTTCATTGTTTTGCCTTTTATGGAGGAAAATTAGTGATTTATGTAATTGTTTTACTTGTGAAGCCCTTTCCACTTCAATTTTAGCTTTAATTCTGTTTTTGCCTAGTGTATGCTTTTCTCTTTCTATGTACTATAGTAGATCCACCTACAACTTATTTTGTTGTAAGCTGTGAACTATCATTACTTTTCTAGGTGGTTACTTATGTGTCCCTCCCCTATGCAGTTCTGTGATCACAAGTCTCATGGTCACTGCAGTTAACTTGGAATTCAATTCTCTAAGTCTTTGGTTGCTTTTCTTCTGACTGTTGGCAGAATTGTTCTGAGGTTAGCCTTGCATGCTGCCTTATTTAGTGTCACTGTGAAGAGACACCATGACCATGGCAACTTTTATAATGAAAAACATTTCATTGGGGCCTGCTTACAGTTTCAGAGTTCAGAGTTTCAGAGTTCAGAGTTACAGTTTCAGAGTCCATCGTCATCATGGCGGGAAGCATGGTGGCACACAGGCTGACATGGTGCTGGAGAAGGAGCTGAGAGTTCTACATCTGGATCTGCAAGCAGCAGGAAGAGTAAAGGACACTGGGCTTAGCATGGACTTTCAAAACCCCAAAGCCCATCCCCACTGACATACTTCATCCAAGACTGCACCTATTCCAACAAGACCACATCTCCTAAACTCTCTCAAGTATCATTCCCTGGTGACCAAACATTCAAATATTTGACCCTTCAGGAGCTATTCCTATTCAAACTACCACACACGGGCAAAGCTTTTATTGAATTTTATCTCTGCTGCTACGGGAATTCTCATTGAATTATTTTAGTTATTCCACTGTATACTTATGTTCTTCTGTTTATTTAATAGTGAACTATTACAATATTGGAGGGGGGATAATTGCTTTAGCATTTACTGGGCAGCTCTTTAATTGCGCATGCTTTGGAGGATTTAGCTCGGTCGTTATCCATGCTAGGCATGTGGGAGATCTTAAAACAGATAGGGCAAAAACTCCCCTGTATAAAGATCATTCCAAGACCCTTTCAGTGGCATTCATTCCAGATGGAACTTCTGTGGACTGAGAATTGAAAGGGATGAAGAAACAGAATGAGCAGGGGAAGGGGACTTATTTGCATTGCAGGAGTAGCTTCAGGATCGATGTGGGTGATGGTCTGCTCTTTTAGTGCGATTCTTAAGGACAATGAGTGCTACAGTCTATGGACTCCTAGAGAACGGGCATGCCAGGAAGAGCCTGAGACTGAGCTCTCCAAAGAGCTGTGAGGAGGCAGAATAGAAAGGAATATAGATTCATTAAAAATCTTAGGCCTACACACACGTTCTTGCAAGGGATCTGGTGCCAGGGTGACCTTGGCATAGAGTATGTGTTCAGGGTAAAGCCAACAGCACCTTTGACCAGATTCCCTGGAATCTGCTGACATAGAATTCAGGGCCCCCATGGAATTCTCCAGCTGTGTTAAGTTAAAGGCTTCAGCACCTTTGTCTGCATCCATTTCCCATAGTCGGAACAAAATACCCTAAGTAAACACTTTACAAATGGCGAAAGGTTTGTTTTGGCTTCTGGTGTGAGTTTTAGCCATGGTCAGTTGATTTCACTGCTGTCGAGCCAGTGGGGAGTCAGCACATGAAGGTGGGAACATGGAGTATGTGAATTCCTCAGTCATGGGTGCCAGGAGCAAAAAGGACAGCAGCTGGGCTAGGGCCAATATCCCCTGCAAGGGCTCACCTCCTGTTGTCTACCTTCCTTCCAGAGGTCCCCACATTGTAAAGGTCCTACCACCTCCCATTAGTACCACCGCTGGACACTAAGCCTTCATTCAATACTTGGGTCCTTAAGGAGACAGATTAAAATAACTGTAGCAACATTTCCAGTCTTCTCATTTGTTTCATGGCAGTGGTGAGAAAAAAATGCAAATAGGCATTATAATATGGTAAAGATTAAAAATATTTTATAATACATTGCATTAATGAGTATGTGAGCAACATACACTGTTGAAGATTGTTGGTGGCAGTTTAAGCATATTACTCATTAAGGGAAATTTCGAAAATCGGATCTCAAAAACCAGAAATGAAAATCATTATATCAAAAAGAAAAATCAGATATCCCTTTTGATTCAATAATCAGTTTTTCTTGTAAAACTGAACATTACTGACAGGTTTCTACCAAGCATGGTGACTCTGAGATGAGGTTCATAAGGGAGAGCGGACTCGGGGAAGAGAAATTGTCTTAAAAATATCTGGTTTTAAATTTAAACGTGATGGTAATGAAAATGGAGGTTGCAGACAGCTGGTAAAAGGCATCCTGGTTGTTATTCTGGTCCAGTCAGTAGAGTCACCCATGATGCATTTGGTCCATAACTGCTTTGTGAACAATTACATACTCTTCATCAAATTCTCCTAATAAGCTAATACTTCTTTTATGGCTTCTTGTATCTTCGTTCATTCCTGTTCCTGGATCATTTCCTAAGTAGAGGTTTACCTACAATTGAGTGTTTCCTCTGCCGCTCATATCTGAATCTTCCTAGAGTCTGCCTGCTTATTGAAATAAACTGTGTTTACATTTTAAGTATTTTTAATGAGAGGTTATGTGTGGAAGGTAGAGTATTCATGTGAACACTGTCAATGGAGGCACAAAGAATGCTTCAGATCCTCTGGACCAGGAGTGGTGGGAAGGTGTGAGCTGTCCCATGCGGGTGCTAGGAACAGAACTCTAGCAAGTGTTCTTAAGCACTGAGTCATTTCTCCATCCCTTTGAAATCAATCTTATATATAGAGAGATGATGTGAAAATATTTGCTCGGAATTGGTTCTGAGCTCCATCAAAACTCCAGAACTCACTAGGCAGCTAGACTATCTTTGGAGTACTCATTTGTAACCAGTGAGGTCAAAATAATCAGCATGTGTAAAATCAGAGCAAGAATCAATTTTTATTTTATGGACTTTTCCACGATCTAAACAAGACTGTGAATTTGAAAAATAAGTTTCTGTGAACTGTAGCCTACAATTCCTATGGTTTTTTGCGACCTCATTGCTCACCCTAGCTGGCAAGGAAAATTTACATTCCATTGTGTTGGTGGGGTTGCTCAAATTAGTTTGAGCTTTACTAACTGAAAATTGCTGGAACCGAATTGCTGAATTCCTGGTGATTCAGAGTCATATCATGCTCACAACTTTCCTATTTCCAAAGATGTAAACTCTGCTGCTTCTATTTTGGTGGGGAGTTCTTAACAATTAGTTATGAAAAAATGTCTAAGATTAGCCCTTTAGTTACAACCAAGGTCAAACTCCCAGAGTATGTTCCTTTACCAGCATACCAGTTTTCCACTATAAAGATGTCTAATAATCTTTTCAGTCTCTGCTACATACTCCACACCAAGCAGGGCCCATACAGCACATAACTCTCCTCTCATTTTCTTTTTTCTTCCCTTTTTATTGGATATTTTATTTATCTACATTTCAAATGTTATTCCCTTTCCCGGTTTCCCCTCTGCAGACCCCTATCCTATCCCCATTCCTCCTACTTCTATGAGGGTGCTCCCCCCCACCCCCTACTCCCACCACACCACCCTGGCATTCTGCTACACTGGGGCATCGAGCCTTCACAGGACCAATGAGATGCCTCTGAGATGCCAGATAAAGCCATCCTCTGCTACATATGCAGCTAAAGCCATGGGTCCCTCTTTGGTTAGTGGTTTAGTTCCTGGGAGCTCTGGGGGGTCTGGTCAGTTGATATTGTTGTTCTTCCTATGGGGTTGCAAACCCCTTCAGCTCCTTCAGTCCTTTCCCCAACTCCTCCATTGGGGTCCCCATGCTCAGTCCAATAGTTTTCTGTGAGCATCTGCATCTGTATTTGTCAGGCTCTGGCAGAGCCTAAATGATCTCAATTGTGATAATGGTAGTTAGCACAGAAAACTTTCCGTCTGGAAGAAATGCATTTTTTTAGAGATGTGTTTTTGCATTTGGGGTAGATGATCAGATTTGAACCCCCTTCATGACTTTATTCATCACCTGCTAAATAAACTTTTTTACCTCTCATTTTTACATCAAACTAACAAACCAGATGCCTCAGCTCATATTCACTGTGTGATTTCATCAGGACCACACAACAGGTAGATGGCTACGTATGTGGTTAGGATTTCCAGTGACTGCAAGACTAGACTAAAATCAGCAATGCAAGACAAATATCTGGACCTTTACAGGCTTCATTTTAGACAGTTGCAGGTACCGTTTTTGGAAAAAAGGATGTGTTAAAGCACGTTGACTGACACTTCAACGTTAGAAAATGTATCCCTTTGCTGTGTAATGGGGATACAAGGTCTGCCAGCTGTTTGATCCAAAAACCCCACAATTCTGTGTTTCTTTGGGCCTCGTTGAATTTTCAAGGCCAGGAAAAATACCAGTAGCATATGAAAGCAGTTATTAGAACCCTGAGCATCACTGTAATTGATTCATATTTAAGGATAAATAATACGCAAAGCAGCTGGGTCGTTCCTGGTACATCAAATGACTGGCCGCAGTTTTTGTTTTCAAGTGTGTCTCAGCCCAATGGACTCTTTGCACCATCTTAAGTCTTAAACAAGCCTTGGCAATACATGAAACTAGTAACTAGGAAACTGGTAGCTACTGTAGCAAATCCCACACTTCAGCCACCAACCACAATACCCCTTTAGTTTTCTTCCAAATCACAATTCAAAGTGCTAGGGATTTAGCTTAGTGGGAGAGGGCTTACCTAGGCTGTTCTAGGCTCCGGTTCAGTTTTCAATATTGGAAAGAGGGTGTGGGGGTGAGTATGAATGAGAATCCGTAAAATTATACCTCAAAATTTGAGGCCAGAGAGAGATGGCCACGTGATTAAGAGCATCTGCTGTTTTTCCAAAGAACCTTCCTTTGTGTCTGAGACCAGACCCTGACAGTCCCCCTCCCCCGCCTCACCCTCCTCCAAGTCTCACATGCTGGGGTCCGAGTGGAGGACCCAATCCATGAGAAGTAAAGAATAAAACTAGAGACAGTACATCTTTGCAAGCACTGGGTCATAACGTTCCTGAGTCTGGCCTCCTGGCGTACTTTTCTTAAACATTTCAACATAGTAGAACTTGTGACCTCTGACCTTTACAAAAAGAATGAATTCTATTGGCTGATAAACAGAGCTCAGGGCTAAGGCCTAGAGAAAGGATCTCTGCTAAGCGTTAAGGATAGATTGCATTGGTGGAAAACGCAAAGTACGTGGGGTCTCTTTCCTAGGGGTGTGTTCTATTTATTGAGGGATTAGGGCCTAAACACTGCTTGGGATATTAGAGAGATTCAGGTGGAGGCCAGCTCCTAATCAAATAGCAAAACTCACCAGGCTGACGGACCACTTTTCACTCTGGCATTCCAGGTGACTAGGCAACATTCATTTCCTTCTGTTGAGGAAAAAAGGGTCTGCAGATTGACGAACCTGGCTTCTCCACTGCTTATGCTAAACTGTGCTTCCTACCGGTTTGATTCCCAGCGCCCACACAGCAGCTCATAGCCACCTATAACTCTAGTTGCAAGGAATATGATGCCTTCTTCTGGCCTTCACGGGAACTGCATTATATGGTGCATAGAAATACATACAGGCAAAACACCCATAGACACAAATAAAAGTAAATAAATCTATAAAAATATAAAACTGTTCATAACTGGCATTTACGGACAACATTCCCTGCACATGTCAATTCAAGGACCCATTGTTCTTCATCTTCATGGCCTTCAGAGGCGTACTTTTGCCTATGAAAGGGGAGAACAAGAGTGTAGTTGATGTTCCAGCTCTTAAACCTTTGGTTTTGCTTCCACTCATCACATTACACTGGCTAAAACACTCCTGCAGTTGTCTTTACCGACAAGGAAGCTAGAACGGCAGATAAACTCTTTCTAACCATCAGATCAGTGATGTACCGTGCTTCTCTACCTGAGAGCTGCCGCTGCAAAATCTATGATTCTTGAGGATGGACAGAGTGGAATCAGGCACCTGCCACACAACACAAGAGTGTAGCAGGCCCAGTACAAGCTCAATCACATTCGACTTAGGAAGGGGAAACCAGGCAATGTAGGGTGCTTGCTGGTCAGCAGATATGATGGACATCTCCTGGGCAGGGCAGGTTCTCTCAGTCTGGCCACTGAGGAAGCTACCCGGGATTAGAACTGGATGTGCTCTCCAGGTACAGCATCCTTTGCCTTTTTACTGGTGACCCTGGCTTTTGGTAAGTGGATCATTGTCCCATTATCAACGACAGTCACGGGAGTGTTGGGCTTTCCTTCTTTTCCTTGATATTAGCATCTGAGAGCTGTTTTATAATATTAAATGGATTTTTTTCCTACTTCTTAAATATCTAGGGGGGGGTGATTGTTTCTTTGACAATGTAATTTCCCCTTAAATTTCCCTTTATGGATTGAATTCTGTCACTCAAAATTAATATATTGACATCCTATCTACCAGAACATGACCTTATTTGGAGACAAGATCTTTATAAAGTTAAATAGAGGTTACTAGGTACGCTCTATCACAATTCGGTTAGGTGTCCTTATAGAAAGGAGGAATTTGGAGACTCACTTGTATAAGGGAGGGTAGGGGAGCTGCCACCTGCCACCTAGTCTGATAAAGATGGTATCCCCTAGCTAAGAAGAAAGACTGGAAACAAACCTTGTTGCACTCAGCAAGAGTCAAACCTGCCACCCTCTGGATGCTGCACTGGTAGCCTCCAGCAGTTTGAGAAGACTCTTGTCTGTTGCTTTGTTAGGAAAGCCTGAGAAAATGAAGATGATTCCTTCAAAGTTCCTCATCAGTTTTCTACTGGCCGGTGTGATATGTCAGTCTTAAAGTTCTCTCCCTGACACTCTTCTTCACTGGCTCTCCTTCCCTGATGTCTAATCCCCAGTTCCTCTACACCTAGCAGCTGCTGTCAGGGAGATATATGAAGTAGCAGGCCCAATGGAAGGTTTTGCCTTCACTCCTGTATCAGCCTACAGTTGATTCACTTTAGCCTTTATGTGTTATAATAGAAGAGAGATTGAGTGGTTTTCTTCACATATAGAAAACATAAGGTTCCCTGGGTTTTCTGTGCTTTGTTTTGATTTGTTTTATGTTGTAATGCAAAGGTCTGGATCTCCTCCATGCTCAGGCTCCATAAGTCTGAGACCCGTGACTCTTTGCAGCCAGCTGGCCTAAAGAAATAATTATGGAAAATACACCATTGCCTCTTTAGGATTTTTATGCAGATGCCACTGTGGTGGTTTAAATGTGAGTGTCCCCCATAGACTCGGTACTTGAACACTTGGTCACCAGTTGCTCTTTGGAGAGGTGATACGGCCTTGGGGGAGGAAGTGAGGTTGGGCTTTGAGAGTTCATAGTTTCACTCTCCTCCCAGCTCACTCTCTCTGCTTGTGTTCATGATTGAAGAGCTGAATGCTCTGAGTCCCGCTGGAGCAAATGTCTCTGCTTGTTGTCATGTCTCCCCACCACAATGTACTTGTATCCCTCTGGAACCACGACCCACAGTAAATTCCTTCTTTCCCAAGTTGTGTTCGGTAATGGTGCTTTATCACAGCAGCAGACAAGTAACAGATGTGGTCACGTGTCATGTCTCATCTTATTTGTTCTCTGAGATTCAGCCCTATTGCCAGTGCTAATCACCAGAAAGGAAGGCCAAGGGACTGAGCCAAGCTGTGGGCCAAGCAGGAAGGATGCAGGCACTGTGGTGAGCAGACGTTGTCTTCACCTTTAGAGGTGTTTTGTTTGATAATAAGAAAGCAGACACTGGGAGTTATATACCTCATTCAAGACCATGTAGTTTATAGCTGATAAAAGAAAAATTTAACTCATGTCCACCTGTCTCAAATGAAAAGGATAAATAAAAAAAAAGAGGTCAGTGGGATAGTTAAGGTCCTAGAGACTACTAATATGCCAAATTCAGCAAATAATATAATCATTCAATTCTACTTGAACTTCAGGGGAACAACATTGAAAAAATAATAGAAGTATGAACAGCAAAGCTTGGAAAGTTTGCCACAGTGAGTTGTTTTAAGGTTTAAAAGTAGTTATCCACACGAAGAGGCCATGGAGTTGGACATTCAAACCATGTTACAATACATCCCATGGAAGATTTGGGAAACAGCAGTGCCTGAAAATGGCAATCGTGATGTCATTAACTCAAGTCAATACAATAAGAGGATGTCAGAGATTTAACCCTGAACTGCAAAGCAGGCTCCTGGCCATTGCAAATGCAAGGGCAATATTCTCTGAAGGGCTAGCAAGGGCATCTCATGCTCCTGAGGGCTGTGCCTATATAATGACATGTGTAAGTCGATATTCTGAGATATTTTGGGGCATTGAAGAAGGCATTGATGAAATGCAAACAACTATTTCAAGATATGTTTAAATAAGCAAGAAGTCACCTGTGGTAGTTATAATATAAATTGAAGATTTGTATCCTCTGAAATATGAGTTTATCACAAACGAGCCAAGTAAAATTCATGAGTATTTGCCTTGCAGGCTTTTCCTAGATCACCCCATACCGCCTTAGTCTGTGCCGGCTGAGAAGATAAATTCCCTAGGGCTGAGGCTTGTTCGACTAGAGTTCTAGATCAAGACATTGCAAAAATCCAAGATCATTTGTCAGGAGGTTTGGTATCTGGAAAGGACTTTCTTTTTGTTCTAAAGATGATGCCTTTCTCGTGAGTAACTAGTCAGGGTAGCACAACCAAAGGAGCTTCATAAAGTGTTCAAACAAAGGCACTAACCAAATTAGAGAGCACAGGCATCGGGCCCTGGACTCAAATGTCTTTATCTCTCAATCCTATTGCATTGAATGACTAATTTTCAGGAGAAGTTTGTTCCAGCCCCCTCCTTTTCTTCTTCCTTTATCTTCCCTCTTCTCCTTCCTTTCTCCCTCCCTCTCCTCTCCCTTCCTCCCTCTCTGACTTTCTATTGATGTAATAAAACATCATGAACAAAATCAACTGGAGAAGAAAAGGGTTTATTTCAGCACTTACGGTTATGCTCTATCTTCCATGGAAGTCAGACCAGGAGTTCAAGACAGAATCTTAGAGGCAGAAACTGAAGCAGAGGCCAGAGAGAAATATTGCTTGACGGCTTGCTTCTCATGGCTTATTAAACCTCCTTTACACCACCCAGGACTAACCTACCCAGGATGCCACTACCCACAGTGAAGCAGAACCCAGCCGCATCGATCAAGAAAATGCCCCTCAAGCTTGCCCATGGGCCAATCTGGTAGGGGTATTTTTTTTATCAATTGAGGTTCTTTCTTCTAAATGATTCTAGATCCTGTCAAGTTGACATAAAACTAGGCACCTTAGTCTTTTTCTTTCTGTCTCAGTTTCGTGAGACAGGATGTTGTCACGCAACAGGCTGACCCTAAACTCACTGAGTAATAGGATTGATACTAAACGATGGGCTTGCAAGCCTGTACCATCTGCTGTGCTCTACATGGCTATTTTAGCTTTTCAATTTCCCATATACGTGATTTAATACCTAGGAAAACCTGACAGGGTTTGTCTGCCACACCATGGATCAGATAAATGAAATTCAGAGCTGTGCAGAGGATATATTCTCATCAGATAGGATGCTCCTATGGCTCTAAGTTGTGGTTTCTTGAGCCGTAATTAACCCACTTCTCCATTAAAGTAATTAAAATCCTTTTCCACTCTCCTGCTCACCATTTTTATATTCCCCTAGCCCAAGAAACTCATGAAAATAATAGCAAAATATCATGCAATTTGCACGAAGGATCATTAGATAAGAGAGATGCTGGTCCTGGCTACCATCTGCAGAAGGCTTTGTGTCCATGGAGACCGAGGGCAGCTCATTCGTCCTCACCCTGACCCACATATAACAGTTCCTCAGATGCAATAGGCAAGTGTAACTGAGAGGTGGTTGGTAAGCACTTTGTTTTGGTGTTTCTGTTTTTGAATAAAGACAAGCTGAGGATGGCAAGCAAGTGGTATGCTGCCAAACTCCCACCAGATGCAATCATTGGCAGTGGCGTAAAGCAGAGCCTTCATCTTTCAATTAGAGATGATTAAACAAGGCCTCCAACGCATCAGAAATCATTCCATGAAGCTCCACTGTGTGCTGACCATTTACTTAGTGTGTGTTTTTTTTTTTTAATACTTGGAAAATCCACATGAGTTTTCCATTCTGGCACCACAAGGATGATTCATCCTTTTATTTTAGCAACAGTGTGGACACAAGAGGAGAGAAGGTAAGAGTGTCACGGGGATGGAAGAGGTAGGAAGGTACACAGAGCGGTGCTGCCAAATGCAGGAGAATGAACATTTGAGCAGAAAACCATTATTTCATATCATCAATTTGCATGATTAATTTCATACACTAATATTGTATAAAAAATTAAGCTGCTCTTTGAATCAGAAAGTGATGTCTACATAGAACGGTAACAATAACATTTCCATTATTTTCATCCATCTGATCAGATGGGCCCAACTGAGACATTACATATCTGGTCTCCTCAACTGAACTTTCCATGTAGCTGTCAATAAAAGCAGCATTTCTCCCTTTGACCTCTTCCTTATTATTGGTTCCACATTGGCTTATCAAATTAGCTTGTACAAGAGGATAATGCAAGATAAATCAATTGTAGTTTCATTTTTCCCAGCTTTATTAAAGCATAATTGAAAATCATATATTTATGGTACAATGTTTTGATATATGTATATTTTATGAGGTGATTACTATAATCAAACTAATTAGCATATTCATTCCTTTGCATAGTTATTTTAGGTGTTTGTATGAAAACACCTAAGATTTATTCTCCTGGTAGTTTCCCAGTATTAACTACCTTAGTGTTAGCTTCAGTCACTATGAAGTTCAGTTCCATGAGGAACTTAATCTCTCTTTTCAAAAATAATTAATGTATTTATTTGTGCGTCTATATGTCTGAGTGTGCCTGTGGATGCATACATATGCCACAGTACACATGTGGAGGTCAGAAGACAACTTGTAAAACTTAGTTCTCTCCCTCCACCACATTGGTCCTAGGGATTGAACTCAGACCATCAAGCTTGGCAGCAAGCAAGCTTCACCCACTGAGAAGTCTCACCAGTCCGCTGCTGCTGCTTCTCCTCCTCCTCCTCCTCCTCCTCCTCCTCCTCCTCCTCCTCCTCCTCCTCCTCCTCCTCCTCCTCCTCCTCCTCCTCTTCCTCCTCCTCCTCCTTCTCCTCCTCCTCCTTCTTCTTCTATATTATTATTATTATTTATTATTATTATTTATTATTTTACAAACAGAAAGTTGTTTATTTTAGGAAATGTTCCAGAAGCACCTCAGGATTCTCTAGGTATGACTAGAAAAATCTGTCTGTCATCATAAAAGTCACTGAAGTAGGTGCCCTTGTTAATCTTTGACACATATATTTTAAAATTTCTCTCTTTTTTCCAATTATTTGTTCATGTGTGGGCTGTGTATCTACTATATAAAAATTAAACTGCATGGCTCTGAATTACACAAAATGCCTCCCACATAACATTAGCAGGTGGTTAAGTCTGGTGCCTTAACTGGAAGACTAAACAAAAACAGGAAATAATTATTTGCCCAAAATTTTGTGGCCACTTTGATTCCTGTGCCTTTCTCCCTGACATTCAGACAGTGGAGTACATGTCAGGGAGCTGTGTCTGAACTAATAGAGCATCCTTCCCAGATGTCTCAAAGCTTATTGCAGATCTTTTGAAGGTGGGTACTCTGAGGAAATGGCACGGTTTGGAGTCAGGTGGATTTGCATTCACTCCCAACTCCAAGAGACCAGGCAGTGGCGGGAACGCCCACCCCTCCCCTCCTCCCTGGTACACATAGTATTGAAGGACTGATGTGTAAAAGGTAAAGGTAGCATGCTTAAAAGGTAAAGGCAACATAGGCAAAGGACACAGCAAGGTGTATGACAGGCAGGGAAGGCTCCGTAAATGAGCTGAAAGGTTGATGTGGCATTTCAGCATGTACAAGGCAGGTTTTGCGTTGCTTCTTCTGCTCACCATTAGCTTGCATAAATTATCGCCCTGGCAGACTTTGCTCTCAAGCTATCATAATGAAGTGATGGGGAAATGGAACAGAAGTCAAAAGAATCGAATGTTAATACAAGACTTCATTCCTGGCAATATGAAGGGGAAAAAAACTTCACTGAGAGGGAAAAGAAAATCTCTCAATTAAGACACTAAGAATGAAAAATGTTTTAAATAATATTTTTTAACAGAGAGCAAATTTTGTGAAAGATCCTCAAAAGACCAAAGCTGAAAAGGAAAGTGGAATGTACAGTGCTAAGATGTTTTGCTGAACTCAATACGACTGCAGGAGCAGCTATTTAAACTCTAGACAGGGAGCACAAGAGTCCCACTGATGAAATGAGAAGATTCATTGGCTACCCGAAGAGAAAGCAGAAAAAAATATTTTGGTTTGTCAAGTGGACAGTGAGAGGAGAGAGCCAAGCTTACTAAGCAGCAGAAATGGTAGACACTTGACAGCAATGCACTCAACCAGATTCACTCCAGGAAAGACAGACAGCAGAGTGACTTTAAAGATGGAGGTGGGAAGAGAGGGAAATAGCATGGGAAAATTGGGAAGGAAAAGCAGGAGTCTGCTTTACACCTCACATATACAAAAAAAAAAAAAAAAAAAAAAAAAAAAAAAAAAAAAAAGTTTTGAGTTCATTTTAGGTATAAACCTGAAAGGCAAAGCATTTATATTACCAACCATGTCAGAAAAG
This sequence comes from Arvicanthis niloticus, assembly GCF_011762505.2. NCBI lineage: Eukaryota > Metazoa > Chordata > Mammalia > Rodentia > Muridae > Arvicanthis > Arvicanthis niloticus. The sequence goes on along the minus strand of NC_047668.1, from coordinate 43,514,441 downwards.
GAACCCACGCCCATATAGTTCAGAAAAGACCTCTAAATGACTGTAATTTATGCAAAAGAACACATGTAAGGGTTAGGAGGTGGTGGGGGATGTCAAACTTCTCCAGAACTCAGAGAACGCCAATGGATTATAAACACCTGGGAAGATTTTCCTGAAGATGTGTCTGGGAAAGCCAGTGAGCAAGAAGGCCCTGGAAGGGTCAGGATGAATTTGGAGCTTTCTAAGTGAATCATTTACAGAGAACATTCACCGTCTGACCCTTCTAAAAAGCCTTGCTCTTCGGACTTGCCTTTACTGCCTGATCGGCAACTTTTAGCTCTGCAAACAGTCATCAGTCATGTATTATTTTAAAAATCAATAGCAATTGTTTTTCAAAATATAGTTGTCCAAGAAAGAGCTTTAATTGGAGGTTAAAAAAAGGGGGGGGGGGGGGAACAACTCTAAAAGAAAAACTAGAGAATGAGATTTGTAATGGGCTTTCAAACATTCTTAGGAGTTGCTGTAACGAAGATGACAATCATGGTATGTGGTGTGAACTCAGGAAAGAAAATGAGAAGACCTGTTTTTTTTTTGTTTTTTGGTTTTTGGTTTTTTTTTTTTTTTTTTTTTCACATTGGTGGGCCCTGAGGTCTTGTGCAAGCAGGAAATGATGACTCATTCTAATCTATAAACTAGCTGCTGACATGCTGACATACTGCAACATATGCAGTCCTCAGAGAAAGCTGGTATCATAACTCAGTTAAAGGCATTTAACAAAATTCTTGTATAATCATTAGCTGACCATGAAGCTAACCTAAAGAAATTTCAGTGGTCACACGTAATGACAGAGACTTTGTAGAATAAGTCCAGGAAAATCACAGAGTAACCATACCAGCAGTATCAACAAATCCTGGGAGGGAGACATTTGATTTTCAGATATATAAAGATACAGATATACATGCACACACATATGCATATGTACATGTGTGTATGTGTATGTACATTTGTGTATATGTATACATGTGTGTGCACATGTATATGTGTGCATATGTGCATGTGTCTGTGTGTATGCATGTGTGTATGTGTGTGTACATGTGTGTGCATGTGTATGCATGTGTGTCTATGTGCATGTGTATATGTGTGTACATGTGTAAATGTATGTGTACATATGTGTATGTGTGTGCATACGTGCAATTTAAATATCCTATTTTTAACAAGAATTTGAGTATATGCAAAGAAACAGAAATATGTGACCCATGCACATTCTCCTTTTAAAGTCAGATAGATATTGTCCTTGAGGAAATTGAAATGGTAAGTTGAACATGCAAACACTTTACATTCTCTCTTATTAATAGGTTTGGAGAACTAGTCAAAAGCCTAAATTAAAGAATTAAAGAAAAGCATGAGAATGGCTCTCAAAAAGTAGATCATTACCAAAACCCAGAAATTATAGAAAATAATCAAATATGAAGTTAAAAATGTATTATCATGAAACTAGTATAAAGTCGTCCAAATTAAAAATCAACACACTGTAGTTGGCTTAATTATTCTGTCCAAATAGTAAAGACCAAACAGAATGCAGAAAAATGCAATGTCTTAGAGACTTGCACCTCACATCAAGGTTCCTCACACACAGGACAAGTCAACATGGAAAGTTTCTGCACATAATACCTGAAAATTTCCAAACTTTATGCACAGAATTATGAATCTATATTTTCAAAGGAACTCCATGACATCTAGATGCACATTGTAATCAATCTACAAACAGACAAACAGAGAAGTTCTAGAATATCAATGACAGTTTTTATTAATAACATTATCAGACTCCCAGATGAGATACCCAGCTGATTTCTCATCAGAAATTTGGGAAATCAGAAAATAGTCCGCTGATCGTTTAAATTATCTTTAAAGACTATCAGTGAAAACATTTGTAAGACTATCCTTCAGAACTAAAGAGAAACAAAAAGAGAAATATATGAACAAAACTAAAGTAAAAATAAACAGGCATATGGAACACTTTGACTTCCTGTGAAGATAAAGAAAGGAAAGAAGAAAGGAAAGAAGGAAGGAAAGAAGGAAGGAAGGAAGGAAGGAAGGAAGGAAGGAAGGAAGGAAGGAAGGAAGGAAGGAAAGAAGGAAGGAAGGAGAAAGGGAGAAAAAAGAAAGGAAGGAAGGAAGGACAGAAGGGAAGAAGAAAGAAAAAAAGAAAAAGAAAAAACCCACTGGTAAAACCCCACTGTCCATGCATGTACAACCCCAAAAGTTAATGAAATTTACCAAAAATAAGTAGGATCTACCCCTGGCAAGTGATTTTGGTCAGCCTGGGTTGAAAAAACAAGGGTCACAAAGATTTTAATTAAACTATTTCCTAAGCTGGTACCTGAACATGTTCTTTGCATATTTTCATATGATAGGAATCATCACTGTAATGAAATTAAAATGTGAATATCTCAATAGTTGAATTAAACAGACTCTTACTTTGGAAATGAGTCACTCAACATTGCAGGTAATTAGAATATCTGAGACCTGGAAAAACTGGGGAAGATATTGACTGTGATTTGCTAGAAGACAGCAGAAGACTCCTAAAGAAGGAGATCCAATGTCAATTTCTGGACAGGGGGAAAGACAGAAAACAGTAATGAGTTTCGGACCAGCACATATGAAAATGGAGATTCAGAGACAGATAAGGATAAGCCTTGTGGATCTTATTTTGAGCTCTGAAAGTTGGTAACCTTGATTCTGCTGTCACCTATAAAACACAGTGGTGTGACGAGGCCCTTGAAGCAGAGCCCATTCAGAGAGAACAGTACTATCTTATGAAACGTTGCTTGCCAAGAAAACCATTTAAAAAAAAAAAAGTAGATGTAAAATGTTGCTCAAAGGATCGTCCAAGAAAAATGGTACACGTGTTTGCTATCTTCAGCATCATGCCTGTGGGAGGCGATTTTAGAATACAAGAACAAGAATCCTAAGTTACCTTTGGTGATGACTCAGTTGTCAGAAAGAAGGACAAAGAAGGAGCCAGGTTAGAAGTGCTTGCCTCAGCTGCTGTACGGTCACCCAGATTCAGAGGACTAAGGAATGACAGGGCTTGACTTGGGTAAGAATCTAACTCAAGGGTCTCAACATCCATGTCTCCAAGGAGAGATTCTGACACTGTTAGTGGCAGTCAATGCCCTAGTATTTCTGGAAGTCTATCAGCCACCCCATACCCATGTGGGCAGTTCCTCATGGACAAACGAGGCAAAGAAAGAGTGTTTGATTAATGGTGTCCCTAAGAGGTGTCTGAATATTGTCTCCCTCACTTCTACATTACACAGTCATCTTTCAAATGTCTGGGAATGGCACCCACTACCACAGAGACTTGCCTTTATTCTCCTTCTAGTGAAAAGGTTTTTAAAAAACTATATATATATCTTTCTTTAAAAAAAAAAAAAAACTCACTTAATCATTCCTGTATAAAAGACACTAATTGAATACATTATAATTATTGCTAATTTTAACCTATTTTAAAATGCATTATAATTTGATCTATCATATATCATGAAGACAATTTTGTTTTCTTATAAGTTTTTAAGCATGAAAAGCAACATTAATATTAGTTTCTGAGTTGGTAAATTAGTACACAGGTAAAACATTTTTAATTAACTCTATTATTTTTATCGCTATTTTTATTGGTTATTTTATTTATTTTCATTTCAAATATTACCCCCTTCCCGGTTTCCCCTCTGCAAATCCCCTATCCCATCCCTCCTTCCTCTGCTTCTATGAGAGTGCTCCCTGCCCACTCCCACCTCATGTCCCTAGCATTCCCCTAAGCTGGGGCATCAAGCCTCCACAGGACCAAGCGCCTCTCCTCACATTGATGCCAGATAAGGCCATTCTCTGCTACATGTGCAGCTGGAGCCATGGGTCCCTCCATGTGTACTCTTCTGTTGGTGGTTTAGTCCCTAGGAGCTCTGGAAGGGGTCTCATAGAGACACTCAAAATTTTAACTCGTAAATTATTTTGGTGTAGGAAAAGAAAAATGTAAGTGTTAACTTTTGAATGCATATTCAAATTTTTTTTTTAAAAATCACTCAAAACAATCACCATTTTTCATTAAACTGGAAGCTAGCACTTTGTTTTGCTTTGTTTTGTTTTTAGATTTGGTCACATTGCATTAGAAACATTATTTACTACTATTCAGTTTATCTTACTATAGTTTAAAATAATTGTCTTAGTCATTTCTTATTGATCTATGGCATTTTTTATTGTTTTCTAATAATGGCTAATAAGATGCATTGAGCCCTTGTGTCTCTTTCCCAGTACCATTCTTAGCGCTTTAATGTATGTCCATATATGCAAGAAGACTGAAAGATTTTCTCTCTGACTTCCTGCATTTGAGCAGATCCCAAATCTTCATTGTTAAATCTTTGTAGAATGTTCTAAATTTAGTCTCATTGTAAACTGAGACCCAGAGAACACAATATCTATAATAATCATAAAATACTCCATGCTAGATGCTTCCTTTCATGTTGAAGGACTGCATTATTTTTACAAAGGAACAAAAGTGCCCAACACCTTTTAGGATAGTCAGGAAGGGTTTTAAGGGGAAGCCTGTCAAGCCAGATATAAGTAACATTACAACAGCATCTCACAGTGAGGAAGAACGTAAACCTGAACTGCAGGAACATAAGTGTGGGTGAGACTTACAGTCAGGGAACTAAGTGAAGGTCAGTAATTAGAAATTTAAAAGGAAATATCAGGGGCCAATAGCTACAATATAATTGACAATATAAATTTAGGGAAATAACAAAGGGTATTGATGTGTGCGTGTGTGTGTGTGTGTGTGTGTGTGTGTGTGTGTGTGTATGTGTGTGTGTGTATTAAATGTCAGTTACTTTGTATGAGAAGAAGAAGAAGGAGAAGGAGAAGAAGGAGAAGGAGAAGGAGAAGGAGAAGGAGAAGGAGAAGGAGAAGGAGAAGGAGAAGGAAAAGGAGAAGGAGAAGAAAAAGTAGTCGTCTGGGGAAATGGTTCAGTAGCTAAAACTCCAGTCCCATTAACATGGGGACTTGAGTTTGAACCCCACCAGCCATGTAAGAAAGGCTAAACATGGTATTGGCTCCCTATAATCTTAGTCCATAAGAGCTAGTGCTTAGAAAGAATTTTAGAGCTTGTTGGCCAGATATTCTTGTTGAATGAGTCAACTTTCAGTGAAAGACCCTGTCTCAAAAAACAAGTTAGATATACTAGTTGTCAATACGCACACATGCATATACACATGAACATGCATATACACTATTGAAAATGTAAAAGAGCATAACATCTCTGTGATCTAAGACAATAGCAATCCAATACACAGTACACACTGAGGGTCTCAGGATGGTGAGGATTGGAAGATATGGTTCCTAAGACTAAGAGTTTATGTTTCAGGTCAAAGCATATCTGATTATGTCAGCTATATGCTGGATTTCCAAAGTGATCCAATGAATGCTGGGCCTCAAATAGTTAGATACTTAGGAACCTCACACCTTTTAGTTAATGGAGGTCATCAACTTATAACATAAACAAATCAGGATGAGGATGGAGTAGAGAAATGGAATTTGATACAACCCACCTTGCATTGCACGAGGAATAGGGTTTACTCAGAAGATGACATCATGTTCAAATCCTCACAGCAGATCTGTCGCCAAAGAGGAAATGGCCTCAAAAGCTCTCATGACTGTTTCCATTGCCACATTTTAAGTTGAACTGTAATCAACAAAGCAGTATGAATGGGAGGATTCCCTTCGGCCATGTAGCACCAAGACAGTCTATTCTCGGTGCCTTTTCTGAGGAAACTACTTGGTTCATAGACTACCAAAACAGAGCTGAAACCCGAGTAAACTGTAGAAGGGAAGAAATGGTAAGATAACTTGGGAATTCTGCTAAATCAAATACCAGGAAGTTGATTGCACTGTAAGCTTGGATGGCAACCAAAGTAAGAACAGGAAGCTAGCGGGCTCCAAGGAGAATGTCTTCAAGATGGAGTGAAATAAAATCCAAGGGATAAATAGAGTGACTCAGAGGCTGGATGAGACCACTGATTGGGCCTCACAGAGAGAAAGTACATATTTCTTCTCCCATCAAGAGAAAGACAAACCAATCAAATAGTCTAGGGAAAACAAAGCATCCACTATAACAACAACATAGCCCAGATAGGAAGTAAGCTAAAACTGGCATTGTTCAAAGCCACCAGTTCACTGCAGAAAGAACTCCTTTCATTAGAAAAAGAAACGTCTTTCTTGGCCTTTTCTTATCATGTCACAAATACTATATTTTTCTCATTAAAATTCCATTACAATTGGTGCTTACTCTCTAAGTGAAGTGTATATTCTTATACGTGAAATAAAAACTAAGATACTTCTACTAAAACTCAAGAGAATAATCCCTAGAGGTCAAACTCTAGAGGAACCTAAACAGGCAAAAGTGAATGACAGGAACTTAAGTTACTAAGGTTATCCAACATTGTTGTTAAAATTAGCCCTATCTACACACGGCAGAGGCCCTAAATAGCCATGGCTTGTCTAAGAGGGAAAAGCAGTCCAGAGCAGACAGATCATATCTGCTCGGCAGTCCATACTCACCTAGGTTTATTTGACTTTGTTTCCCTCTCACAGGAGTCATTCTACACATGCTTACTTCATTGTGAAACAGCTGCTGCAGCCACCATTGCTACCTACACTCTACATACCAGCACACAGAGGAAGAGAAAGTACACCTTGAACCATTTTGAGACCTGCTCTTAGAAGCCAGCACAGGACTTTGAGTCTTGAATGTTGTTGGTCACGTGTCACATCTAGTTGAGGAAGAGTGCTCATTCTGTAAGTCTAAATTCAAAATCACAACTCTGGGTCCTTTGTGATGATATTTGGGGACTCGCTGGGGATGGGAAGGGAACAAGAGACGGTGTACCATAACTGAAACTTCCAACTTGTCTAGAACCAATCCAGTGGAGTATGCTGGAAACTGAAGAGTGACAAATCTGGAGGCAACCACTGAAAATGCTTGACTAGAGACAGCCTTTGTCTGATACATGAAACTGGAGGGTGAAAGGTCCAATGTGAGGAGTGGGTGCGCTCGATCTCTGCTTCTTGGCAGTTTGCGCACTGTGCGTTTTTCCCTAACTGAGCCACAATGCACAGACTCGCTGCTAAGCAGGATTGGGCTGTTTGAGGTGCACCAATGAGGCATGCCCACGTAGCAAGTGCTGATTGGGACAGGCAGGGGTATAAAAAGGACGGCAGTTAAGCGAGATAACAGAAGACCACCTAGAGAGATAGGAGAAGAGCCTCTGGAAAGAGAGGAGAGTAAGACCACCCAGGGAGATAACAGAAGACCATCCAGAGAGATAGGAGTAGGGCATCCAGAGAGATAGGAGAAAGGCATCCAGAGAGAGGAGAGATCAGAAAGGCATCCAGAGAGAGGAGAGATCAGAAAGGCATCCAGAGAGAGGAGAGGACAGAAGGGCATCCAGAGAAAGAGAGACAAGAAAAGGGCTTCCATAGAGAGAGGATAGTAAAAGATCCTGAATAAAACTGCGTTGAGAACTCCGAGTTCCTTCGTTCCTGTCTGCTGGTCCGATAGAAAAGCGACAGTCCAACCCCCTGTAATTTCAGCTGCAGGGGATTTGACACCCTCCTCTGGCTTCCAAGGGCTCCTGCACTCATGTACAGCCCACACATGTCTTTACAATGTAAAAATAATAAAAATAAGTCTTGAAAAGGGAACAAACATTTGTATAGATTTTGTGAAAACTCAAGAAACTCAAAAATCAGTGACAGGGCAAATGTTTGTTTGGTAGATGAAAAAGCTGTTCATGGAGATGTAAGTTGTAAGCACAACCTCAGGAGGACTTACATATAAATGAAGCTCTGTCAATGAAAAAGAAATGGGAGTCTTGAGCAGAGTCATTCGACGTTCAGCTTAGTTAACAGGTAAGCTGTGGGTTTGATGAGTCAGGTGGGCATCAGTAAGGCCGATGCTGGCTTGGGTTGAAGGGAAGAAAGGAAGTAGGTCTCTAGGGTCATGACCTCTTCATATCCTAACCATAGCTTATTGCTCTTACCACTCCATGTTCTCTTCATGAAAGCTCTTCAGCTTATGAATATCCAAATATCTACATGTAAGTAAACTGTGCAGTGTGTCCACAGGGAATGGAGAAGACTGTCTTTACCTATTCTAACAGTCTCCCGGAATAGGCCGGTTTGCCCTGAGACTCGAATGACACACCCACTCTGACATGCTCACTCTGATCAGATGCCCATACCCACAGACACACTGAAGTCACATCGGTACCAGTTGCCTAGTCTATCAAACATGACTACACAAATGTACTAACTTAGTGCTCACCCTCCCATTCATCATGTCCAACTCTCAGATTACGGTTATTTGAAGCTGTTGTCTGTGTCTAGCTTTAGTAGACAACACTAATTTTTAAAGAGGTTGAGCAGTGTGCATGCTCACTGATGCAACTGCTTCTGATCCTGTACACATATTTCTCAACACCTTCTTCAGTCCAAAGGTGGCAGAACACTACATTGTTTCTTTAATCTGTATTCATTTACTAGAAAGAATGGATGCCACCACATTTGTTCGCTGTCTTTTGTGTGTTCTTTTACATGCTTAGAAACTAATGTGCATTTCCTATCAGTCTACCTCAGGTCAGCTTACAGGATCTCCAGGAATGGCCTGTTCATCGACTTTACAAGTCATTTATTTTTGAGTTTTCACAAAAATCTATGTAAATTGTTGTTCCCCTTTCAAGACTTATTTCTATTATTTTTAAAATTGTAATGATATGCGTGGGTTGTACACACAAGTGTAGATGCCATTGAAAGCCAGTGGAGACTATCAAATCCCCTACAGCCGGAGTTATAGGTAGTCATGAACTAGCTGACATGTGTGCTGGAAACAAAGCCCAAGTACGCTCCAAGAGTCCTATGTGCCCTTAACCTCTCTAACTGGACTCCTTTAATGTTTTCTCAGGTTTTGTTACTTCTCTGGCAGTTCTTTACAATGTATTTTGATTACATTCATTTCTTATCCCCACTCCTCCCACGTTCATCGTCCCTGCCCCCCACCCAACCAACCTTCTGTCCTCTTTTTTAACCAACCAAGTACAGTATGTGCTGACCATATACTCTTGCATGCATAGCCTTCAGCGGAGAGTGTTCAATCCACCAGGAACTGCACCCTTAGAGAAACCTGACCCTCCCTTTCCCATTAGCTATCAACTGCCAATAGGTCTGGTAAGGTCTGCCTGCTTCCTCTCTCCATGCTGGGATTTTGTCTGGTCTGAGCCTGCAGAGGTCTTGTATGTGCTGTCACAACAGTTATGACCATATATGTGCAACTGCCCTACCTCCTCCAGAAAACAGTTTTGTTATAACGATACAGCATGAGACATAGAAGGTGGATGACTGCAAGAGATTTTCCCTAACTTTTAAGTAGTGTCTTTCGCACTTCCACAAATTGGAAAAGTAGTGTCCCCAAAGGTATGAAGGTACCCATGGATGTGACTCATAGGAGCGACTTCAAAATAGCATACAGGTCTACATCACACCTGGCTGTGGAATCCAAGTCTCTCTGATTTGCTGATTTCCAAAATCTAAAGAAGCCCACACTGGGCCAGCAAAGACCTTATTCAAAGAAACCAAATCCCTCCCAACTGAGTTAGAGTCATCCTCACAGTGACTCCACAAGCTGGACCATTTTTTTGCATCCAGAGCAACTGTGACTGACAGAATGAGCCGGCCCTTGTCTTGAAATAGCCCCTTATAAAATGAACTAGTTTACAATGGTTATAAGAAAAACACTTCTGAATACAGGCATGAATTTGTATTGTGCCTGTAAATTGCTTCCATGATGAGGTCATGCCGTCGGTCTCCCAGACATACAGCATGCATGATTGTATTCAGAATTCAAGATTTACAGGGGTGAGAAGGGACATTGTTCAATGAAAGTAAATCAGGTGAGTTATCAAGCCAGACTGGGATCCAGCCCTAGGCTTCCTCTAGACAATAGAATTCTACTGTGCAGTTCTATAGAGTAAACAAAAAAGATTAATTAAATACATTGTTCTTACCTCGAAGTAGTTTGACAATGTACAGTTTTTTTAAACAGGGTGAAGAGATGTGGCTTTCACTTTGTCTCTTCTTATTATACCAATCCTATCTGAAGCCACACTACCAAGATGCCTATTCACTGTTAGGAGCAATTATCTGGGTGTCAAGAGACCCGAGTAACAAGTACCTTTCACCTTGAATGGATTTAGTTTCCAGAATACACTGACAACCTTTCCCCTGTCAGGTGTGTATTTTATTTTTAGTGTCTTTCAACTGTGTATTGAATACAGAAGCCTAGGATTTCAAAACAATAAACACTTATTTAGGGAAAAAAGGTACCATGAAAAAATTCATTCATTCATTCTTAAACTGTTCATCTGGGTTGATTTCACTGGTGGTTACAGAAGGATGAAACATGAGTCTAGAGAAAGCTGTACTCAGGTCAGATGTGCAGGGGCTGACCACAGGACTGCTGCCCTTGGTTGACTTTCTATTACACTCCAGGGCCTGCTTTTAGACAGATTATTTGAACTGGACATTCAAGCAAGCTTATTAGGCTCCATGGGCTCATTAACAGAAGACCTGTGAGAACAGAGAACGCCAAACAAACAGTGGCCATCTCAGAGCAGTTTGTGTTGCTGGTCCTTTCACATAACTAGACTCTGGTGAATATGGCCTTGGTACAGACACCTTGGCCAAAACGTATTCAATACAGACTCATGTTAGAGAAAAGATCAAAAGGCAAAGGACTCTGCCACAGGAATGGAGGATCTCTTTTGGCCTATCCATAGTTGAAATGTGGCAGTTGTTGCAGAAGATAAATTTTTTAACAAAAAGAAAAAAAATTGAGGTAAGAAGCTCATTATACAAGATACAATCCTTTTGGAAAGGAAAGTATTATTTAACACATTTCCCCATGTGACACGGCTCCAGATTGTAAAATGACTTTTCTATGTTGGAGTTCACTCAAATCCCGTCTTGGGTACAATGTGCTTTACAGATCTGATGCTAAAAATACCCCCTTTGTGTTTGGAGCTTTTAACTAGTCTACTAAGTAGGGGTGGGGAGTGGTGAAATCTCTTCATCGACTTCTTCTAGGTGAGTAGTTACAAGTCCACCAGTGATCTTTTCTGCTCTGTTAGAGACAGAGCTTCTTGACAACCCAGGGCAATCACTGGAGCGTGATCTTACCCAGAGGCTATATTGGACCCATACTTTGCTCTCATTGGTTAAGCCTGAGTGGCTCCACTTCTGAGAAGGCATTTCTCCACTCTAGAAGATTCCAATGGGCTGATGACCCCATGTATGATACAGAATCTACGAGCAAATTACAGAAAACTACACTAGAATCAAGGGATTACCATAATAATGCCAAACAGCCTTTTCATGGAGGAAAATGATATGAAGGATTTGGGGAAACTATGGTTTTATTGGGAAGTCTTTTTCTTTTCTCAGAATCTTATTTCACGGTGACTTAAAAACAAGGTCTTGCAGGCTTCCTCTTTGACACTTTGGATACTTTGTAGTCACGAAGTATGAGTAGACATGATGTGTATTCCATTTTTATCAGGACTCATTAAATCCCTCTCCTGAGATCCCATCTCCACCCCCCATCCATCTTCCTCCTCTCTTACCTCTTTTTCTCCACTGTTCAGTTTAAGATCTCATGTCCCAGTGCCTTTTGCCATTGTGGCATGGGAGGCACAGAGACTTTGACAGTGCTAAATGTTAGATAGTGAGGGCTATTTTTTACAGCACTTAGCCTTCTGTGACTAATGTGCCAAGAATTGCTGCCTCCAGTCCAACTAAACATATGACTTTTCTACTACGCAAGCAGTTGGCATGAACCATTTGATGATGTGGGCAGAAAGGAGGGCATTTCCCCTCACAGTTTCAGGGACAAAGTTGTTGGAAAGGTGAAAGAAAAGAGAGTTAAAGAAAGTTATTTTTTGCCTTTTTACGAGTGAATTCACTTGGAGATAAAAAACATTATATGTTTTAATTCTTTGTAACAGTAAAACTTTTTTTTAAAAGACTAGAATCAACTGTCCATGTGAAGAGGATGTACAGTGAGGACTGTTGATACTGACATTCATCAGACTGTCTCAAAGTGGGACTTCTTGATGGTCCATATCCATGGACCTGGAGCCACTTTTATTGAGAGCAATTATCATGGTTTATTAACCCCAACATTTCAAGTGCCCATTTCATACTTGATAGCTTCACTCTCATGACCGATTATATCCCAAACACCATACCTCTGGATATTATTACATTGGATTTCACACAAGTCAGGTGGGAGACATCCACATTAAGTTCAGAGAATTCATTGCTTAATACAAGGAAGAATGTTAGTGGATAAAGATTCAGAGTCACAATAATAGATCAGGGACTAACTGGGACAGAGATCCCAAGCCAGATAGGACTTTTTGAAAAGAAAAGTGTTGAACAAAGATAAAGGTAGATATGCAGTTTTTGAACAAGCTATTTTGCCACTCATACTTAGTTAAGCAGAAATCCCAATAGCTTAGAAACAGCTTTTGTAGTTATGGTTAAATGAGGTCATGACCTTAAGAACAAGGTTTAAAGAATAAGATTCTCTACATCTTTAGTATCTACAGTGGAAAAAATTCACATATGGCCAGGGCCCTTACATAAATCCACATAGGACTCATACACACCCTCCAATAAACCTTAAATCATATCACAATACCAGAGATCCCAATGCAGTAAATGCAGATAGTGTATATGCTGTAATGTTTGGGGAATGGTGACTAAGAACATGTCTATATGTGCCCACTATGGTTGTGGTTTTCTTTTCCAGATAGTGTCCATGTGAGGCTGATTGAGTCTGTCCAGAGAGCCCATGGATGTGGAGGTTGACTATGTGTAGAGGATGGGCACTGTGTGCTCTGATTATTTGTGATACAAATATCCTGGTTATGAAGATTAAAAGGCAAAGGCACAGCAGAATTTTCTAGACCTGTATAACCAGCAGCACTCTGAGTTTTGGAAACATAGAAGAAGAACATAAAATGTGTTTTCAAAGTGTGGCTTGGGTGCCTCCCAGCCTCACCTGGCCCCATCCCACTTGTGTTTTGCCTCAAACATAGCAAAGGCTTTAGCCACACAGCTGTGACCTCCAACAGATGTCTCTTCAGTTCCTTCCCTGAGCTTTATACCAGCTGAATGGAGTTCATCCATTTTGGAAATGGGTCAAGAAGTAACTAACATACTCAAAAAGTTAACCTCAAGTCCAGAAAATCTTTGCTGGCAAAGGACAAAATCTCAAACTGGCACATTCGTCATTATCAAAAGTAAATTCTTAGAAAATAGCACCCATTTAACAAAATAGACATTGGGAAAACCTGCAAAGCCATGTCCATTAAATATCAGGGGTAAATGCATCATGTCTCTAGAGTGTGCCAGCGAGATTCTCCCTTTGGAACACTGTTCTAGCATCTTCACAGCTCAAGGAAGCCCTGCTTTTCACTTTCTTTCTTAATTGCTTCTTAGAATCTAGCCATAGTTTCTGAGTGAGCAGGATGTTTTGGCTCCACCAGTTTCAACTCTGAATACATTTTGACCTGCTGTGCTTGTTAAGAGCCCGCAGTCATCACGCCAGATGGCTTTGACTAATCTTATGTTGTTCCAAACATACCTATTTATAACTCCCGTGGAATCTTGGAACTACTCCTTGTGTGAAAGATCAACCAAAAGTAATTGAATAAAAAACTTGTCAAAGCTGCAGGTTATTAATGCAAATGGCACCTAAAGTGGAATTTCCTACAAGCTGGAAATCAATTAGTGAAATCCAGAGACTGTCCCTGAAGACTAGAGGATGGGCAGCATCTCCTAAAGAGAAAACCACACCGGGATGAGGGAGCCGCCTGCGAGATAAAGAAGGCATGCTGATGCAGACAAAGAGCTTTGACAACATTGCAATCCCAAATTACTCTCTACTGTTTTTTATAGAGTAACTGTGACAGGAATATAAATTATCAGTCTTTCATTCAGTATATAATAACATTAGCTGCAAAAAAATAAATAAATAAAAGTGAAAATGTCCTGAAAAAAAAAGCCCAAGTGATAAAATCTATGAGTCATTTCGACAAAGAGAATAAAGCGTTGGCAGAGTTCAGCCTTTGTTACCGGAAATACTGAACTTAATAGAAATATCAGCCCACACATAAAGATGCATGTAGCAGAAGTTGTAACCCAGCAGGACTTTTTAGAAACCAAAGCAATCAATAAATAAAATATTTATTGCAAAAAACTTACAAGAAGCATAATGGATTCTAATGAAAATTAAAGTGGAAAATATTGGGAATGGGTCGGATGGTGTGCAGAGAGCACAGATTAAGAATTAAAGTGACTTAATGGAATTTGTCCTGAAATATGCCGTTTTAATGAAAAGTGAATGATTTTGTTGTAGAGTTGGATAAGTTGAGTCAAAATGTTTACCTTTGTAACATCGCAGGTGTTTAGTCATGCTCAGAACGATGTACCCAGAGTGAAGAGGGAAGAGTAAAGCAAGATAGAGAGGCAGTCTGAAGTAGCTATCAGGGTTTACCATGGCTATATACCCTTTTCAAAAAAAAAAAAAAAAAAAAAAAAAAAAATCCCAAAGCCTGAGCTCTCCCATCCTTAATGCTGCCCATCAGGGCAGCCAGGGGATTCAGTGCCCGGACATCTTTCCAGTAAGCCCTCCACTCTTTCTTTCTCTTTCATATGAACATTACTAGTTTTTTTTTTTTTTTTTCAAATATAACTGTTATCATTCCATCATCCTACTCAGAAACATTTGACATCAGCTTCTGACCTTGGCAGGTTGACTGGTGCCAGGCTAGACCCCTCAGCAGAAAAATGATACAGTACTTCTGAGGTGTGTCCAAACATCGGTCACTGTGCAGCTCTCCTCTGTGAAAGAGTGGATATGAAGGCAGCTGAGGGACAGCTTTTCCCTGTCCCTAAGAGGCAGAGTTGAGTGTGCATCTCAGTCATGGTAACCATGGAGAGTCAAAGAGCAGAGTGGGAAACTGCTGACCCTGGGAAAACTGCTGGGCTGGTCCTAAGGAAGTGGCAGATTGTCAGATAGAGGCTCCTGTCTTCTGTTGCAAGCTTCCCTGAAGATCTATGTCCAAAGGCTAAGATGTATATACTCTGGGTGGCTGGCATGGTGACCCTCTTAGGAGAAGGTTGAAGTTCCTGCCTAAATATAAGTTAACTGAACAGGCATTCAGAAGAACCACTAAGGAATTCTCATCTTCAAAGTCAGGACCAGGGGCTGGAGAGATGTTAGAGGTTAGGAGCACCTTCTGCTCTTGCAGAGGACCCAGGCTTGATTCCCAGCACCCACATGGCCGTTGACAACCACCTTCAGTAACTCCAGTAACTCCAGTTCTCTGAAGCTCTTTTTCAGGTCTCTGCTGGAAGAAAGCACACATGCACATAGTACACAGACATATATGAAGGCAAAATGCTCATACAAAAAAAATAAAAATAAGGCTTCTTTTAAGTCAAGACTGTACACACTCTAGATTAGAGAAACCACTAGACACAACCTGACAAAACCTAAAATTAAACTTTAGGAAAATTAAGGATGGTGACTCCTTAAAATTCAAGTATCTTTTCTGCTTATTTATTTGGTTGGTTGGTTGGTGTTTGGTGTGTGTGTGTGTGTGTGTGTGTGTGTGTGTGTGTATACATGTGTGTATGTGTACATGTATGTGTGTGCATGTGTGTGTATGTATGCGTATGTGTGTGCATGTGTGTATGTATGCATATGTGTGTGCATGTATGTGTGTATGTGTGTGCGTGTATGTGTGTATGTGTGCATGTATGTATGTGTGTATGTGTGTATAATGTGTGTATATGTGTATGTATGCATGTGTGTATGTGTGTGTGCATGTGCATGTATGTGTGTGCAATGGAGATCAGAGAACAACCTAAAGAAATCAATTCTCTCCTTCTACCTTGTAGGTTCCATGAGAACCAAATTCAGGTCTTTGGGCTTGAAGACCAAAGACTTTATCCTCTGAGCCATCTTGACTGTCCCTGATGCTCTGTCTTTTAGTCTTTGCTTCAGACATTCCTGTGCATACACTCACACTTAAAAGCACACACCCACCACCACCACCACAACTTCCATTTTCTACAAGTGCTTCCAAAGTGTTTTGAGTACTTTCTGTGTCTCTGTTTCCCTTCTACGTTCTTTCATCTCAGTAAGGAGTCTCTACTTCATAGACCCCACCCTCTAGTTCCTGTTTTCTGTTTTTGTTTTCAGGATTGCATACTCTACTTGTTTCTATTTTTCTGGCCCTTTAACAAATTAACACATAATTAGAGGCAGTGTCAGTACAACATGCCCAATTCTGTAGGTCAGAAGTCCAGATACTGGATACTGATTCCTCTTCTCTTGTCTCACAAGGCTAAACCCAAGGTCCCGCTGGCTGGTTCTTATCTGCAGGCTCCTGGGAAGAAGTCCAGGGCTGGTCAGATGTTGCAAGAATTAAGTCTTTGTAGGCAGGGTTGAGGCCCCCTTCTTCTCCTGGCTCTCAGCTGGGAGCCTCTCCTGGCTCCAGGAAGCAATCCCTACCTAGCAGCTGTGCACTCCAGGTGCCCCTTCCAGTGGTCTTCAAACCAACAGCAGGAGATGGAGCTCTTCTCATGTTTGGAATTTCCAATTTCATCTTATCTCCTCTGCTGAGCATGTTTAGCTGTTAAGGATCTATGTGATTAGAGGAGGGCCACCCCAGTAATCCAGGGAAATCCTCCTATCTTCAGGTCTATAAACTTCTCCCATCTGTCAGCTTCCCCCTTCCATGCAATGAAATGTGTTTACAGTTCCAAAGATTAAGCATGGGTGCCTCCTTAGGGAGCCATTTTGTCTGCCACACATAATATCCATGACTTATAGCCTCTCTGACACCATTAGAACATAGCTGCCTGCTGGTCCCCTTCCTCTGCAGCATGGCTCTGCAGGCTGGCCCCACAGGAGCTGCTAGACACCCATTGGGCCCCTGGCATTGGGAGAGGAGGGTATTTTAGTTTAAGAAAAGCGTGAAACAAATCAACCTTCTACTTTCATTTGAAAGGAAACGTTACTTCCAATCACATCATCCCTTCATGTAGGGAATAGAGTTAGCCTGTGACCTAGCGTTCTTTTAGCAGTTGATATAAGTCTCTTCTTGTGGTGGTGGGAGAAAGACACACAAGGATAGGTTCTCAAGGATCAGATGACAGAAATGTAATCAAAAAACAAACAAGTTCAGCAACTGCTGACCAAGTACACTCATAATTTCTCCTTTTAACCATACACTCACCTAACACTTATTGGATAACCTTCTTGTAGTGGGGCAAGTTCATGCCTGAGACTGGCATGAACTCCCAAGACTGTTTTATTATATAGAACTTATACACCCATATTCTTCATCATTCAGAAGTAAACCTTCTTGAGCTCTGGAGTTACAACTACCAGTGCCTTGGCATGTAAAACAAGGACTCTGTTGTGTTTGTGGCACCTGCGAGGAGCTGATACAGTCTCTCAGTAGAGTGAGGAAATTAAAGCTTTGATAATTTGATAATAATTCATCCTGCCCCCCTAAGCATAGAATTCAGTCTACCCTCATGGAAACCCAGAGTTATTCTTGAGTTACAAAATCATCCCTGAAAATATAGATTGGCCATATTTAAAGTCTTGGTGAGTATCAGGAAACATAATTCTGAATACTCTCATAAGTAGTCAGGGGCAAGCATACCGAGAAGATGCAGCCAGGCCTCAGTCTATTTCAGTCCATTTCTTTGGCTCTTTATAAACTGGCCTTGTGTGAAGTCAATGCGAGCATATGGTTTACTGTCCACTTTTCCTGCTTTGTCTCTATGTTTTGCTTTGTTTTGTTCCTTTAGAATGGAAATAGTGTGGGAAAATGCCAGCTGTGTTCTGGTCTAAGGTAACAAAGTACAGCGGTGGCTCAGCTAATATATGTACATGTAAGATTTAATCTTATGTTGTTGATAAGTAGCATCTATTTATTTTTAAGCATTACTTGAGTTTGGTAGTGTGTACACAGACCTGGTATTATTAAAAGTCTCTCTGTGTGTGAGAATAGCTTCAGGGTTTTTTTTTTTTCCCTTAGCCTCAGCTGCTTGTCTCATCTGACCAGCACTGGGGAGATATAATTGCTATCTACCTTCTGTGGAAGCCAAAGGTACTTGAGCCGCATTCCTGTTTCCTTCTCCACCCCACCCTCCACCCCGGGCTTATACGCCTCACAGGATCACAGCATGCTTGTAAAGCCACCATATCCTCTTCTGGGTTCTTCCTATCTAAACAGCCACAGTCTCATCCAGTATCAGAAGTCAGCATGCCTCAAATCCAAAGAACTGAAAAGACAGAGGCAGACTTCCCCCGTTGATGCCTGCTCTGTGTGTTAGCTCATCTCCCCGGGGGACAGTTCCATTATCTCCTTCCCTCTTTTGAAATGTCCTGCTCTTCCTTTGCTGCTCAATCCAAATCCGACTCCTTCAACTTGGTGCATCAAGCTAGGACCTGTGTCTGCTTCCTTGTCCCATGCTCATAACCTACCAGAAACTGACATAAGCTTGTACAAACACTAACTTTCTGTTCTCATTCCCTTGCAAAGGCAGGAGGCAGATACTTGTGTATTCTTGTTTTATCAGTAGGAATTTTCTTAGAAATCAATAGCTAAATTAGGTTAGACTATAGATAGAATTCACATGACCATCAGTGCTGTGTTTAGATATGTTATTCTCAGCATTTACACCAACTTTATGAAAACAGAAAATTTTAAACACGTGCTCTAGTAGAAAGGACAGTTAATAAATCTAACTCTAATATCCCTTATTGACTATTTGAAAGGAAAATTTCACCTAAGAACATGTCACCTAAGTGTAATATTATATCTATCTAATGCCAAAGACTTCAAAAAAGAGTAATTATAGAATCACTATCAAATCTAAATAAACCCCTTGATGTTGTCAGTGATGTATTATTGGCCAGACTCTCTTAGGAAAGTACACCCTGAAGGGATGTCTGATATAATAAAATAATAATAATAATAATAATAACAACATGCTACCACATGGAAGCCAAATGTACACTGCACTTACAAATCCAGGTAATTTATCTAATTAGATCATATTTCAAGTATGACCTTTTAAAATTTTTTATTACATTTGTGTGTACATGTTTGCTTATAGGTATGTTGGCTCACATGTTCCCTGGCAAGTCTGTGGAGGTCAGAAGACAACTGGCAAGAATCACCTTTACCTATTGGGCGATCTTGCTGGCCACTGGAACCATCAGCATTTCAAAGTCCCACTGCTACAAATCAAAAGCTTCATCATTCCAAAAACAGTGGTATGCGTGGTTCCATGATTAATTCATGTAGAGAGTCTATATGTGAGGTTTTTTTTTTTTTTTTTTTTTTGCATTTGGAGTTGTTTTATGTTTTTTGTTTTAGGTTTGTTGATTGTTTTGCAAGAAAGAAGATAGCATCAGAACATATAGAGCTAAGACCAATAGGAAGAAGTCACACCAGTTGGGAGAGGATACTTTCAAGATTTTAATGGAGTTAGGAATGGCCAGAAAAAGAAATCCAGGTTAGGGGAAAAGGAATTAAATAGTGCTTTCTAAAATATTAGCTGTAAATGGCTCTTCTAGAAGATGAATTAAACTCATGAAAGTGTTTTATATGACTGTTTCAATAATTCATGCAAGAAGCAAGAGGCATTTAGTGTATGTTGTTGGATGATGCAGTTCTAAGTGCCAGGGACCCAGCAGTGGATGACACAAACAGAAAGGCAGCTCCCAGGGAGTCAACATCCTTCTTTCTGTGTCATCTGAATTCAGAAGGTAGACCACATACTCCTAAGAGTTCTCCTTTCTTTCTTCTCAGTGCTTGGCTCTGCACCTTCGGCAAGTGTTCCACCATGGGGTTATGTCCCAGCCTCTTCACACTTTTTTGTTAGTTGAAGAAGGTATGTCTTCCCAAGCAGAGCTACAAGTTCACTCCTTGTTTTTCACTCTGCCCCCACCCCCCTCCAGATTCACATCCTCCATGCCATCTGAGTTTGAAGTACTTCCTTGTGGAGCTAGTTTTCTTATTTTGGCCTTCATAGATCCATTGACTAAATACTGCTGTTCATTATTGATCATTCATATTTTGGAAACAAATTGTTTTTATATTCATCATGTGATGTTTAAATACTAATTTACACAAGGTAAAGCACAAGGTAGTAATGTTGAAAGGGTCAATAGGATATGTAGTACCCCTGAGCTCAGGATCTTTTATCGGGAAAGACCCATGAGCCTTTCCAAAACCATGCAATAACCATTGTAGTATTCACTACAATGATGAGGGATGGAACACAGGTAGAAAAAGCACCATAGATACATACAGGAAGTAGGCACATCCTTGAGGACCACAAAGAGATGGCTGTTGAATATGCCAATATTTATAGATTTGTTTTTTTAATAAATTGAAGCTTGCTTGAGAGCTGATTGCTGACATCTTTGGCAGCCGTGTTCTGCAGCTGTACCAAACCTTCACAATTTCCATAAGACATCACAAACAACTTGTACATCTACTTTATCTCAGCTAATTATAAGTTATGCATCAGTAAGATCTAAATATAATGTCATACAGTTTTCTTCACATCATTAATGTCATGGCAGTCAAATGTATAATCTTTCCAAAAGATCAAGACTATCTCAAATATTGTGAGATTTTCTGTGTGACAATGGATCCCATTAGAGATGTTCTTCACATAGAGATGCTTCCATTCCAATTTTCAGCAAATCTCAAGGGTCCACACAGCAGAAGGGATGGCAGCATTTCCGGGCTGAGTAGAAATCTGAAGTCATAAGCTCCCATCTCCTCCCTAAGGTACAGTACTTCTTGAAGCATCCATGAAAGCTGTGGATGGGGGGGGGGGTGATTTGAAGACAGTCCAGAGTGTAGTCTCAAAGCTGGACTCTCCTGGTAACCTCAGAAGTCAGGAACCGGCTCCTTCTCCTGTTTACTAAACAAAAACACTGACTCTGGTATGACACCAGGCACTGCATTCACCTTCCCTGGACAACCAAGCTGAGCAGTGCCCTTCCCCAGAAATACTCTATATATTTCAAAAGAGTTGTTTTCAGTGATTTCATGATGCTCTAACTTCTGAACATTATGACTCAGTTTGATGTTCCAGTTAAATTTGAATCGTTCACCTCTTGAACCATTTAGCACAATCTGACCTCCTTTTAGAGTTTACTGAGAAATTCCAGTTCTCCCTTTGTGTATACCCATTTATTTTCTGCAGGTCTGCTTCAATGTCTACATGTTCTGCCTTGAAATAGGAAATGAAATCTGTTCCTCGTATTGTAGGCACGGCTTGAGGAATGTTTGAATAACCCAGACATAAACTTATACTAAACAAAACATTCTACAATTTGACCAAAAGTATGTGTTCTCCCCTTCTAGCGACTTGATACCCACTTTTTAGGATGGCTTCTGACAAGCATGTGAACTGGGAACCTCCTTCTCCATGTACCAAATTTGCCCCATTTCTGTGTCTCCACACCCTATATAACAAGTGTCCACTTTTTTTCTTCTTCAGTTTACTATAGTTGACCTAGAACATGCTTTCTCTTCAGTTGCCACAAAATGTGCTTTTGCTCTATTCTTTCTAAGAAACTAGGGCAATCTGTGGAAACCCAAATCTGACTGTGTCTTTCCTCTGTTTAAAATTAGTTCATTGTTCCATATGCAAACTTCTCCATGTAGCATTCGAGACTCTCTGAGACATGTCCTATTTACATCTCAAGCTCATCTCCCAGTTCACCTCAGATTAAGCCATCTGCAATGACAGCCTGTTAGGTGCTCCAAACCCTCTCTGGAGGCTTAACACCCTGTCCTTTCATCACCCTCTTCTGGAAACTTCTTCTTTTTTTTTTTTTTTCTTCGAGACAGGGTTTCTCTGTGTAGCTCTGGCTGTCCTGGAACTCACTCTGTAGACCAGGCTGGCCTCGAACTCAGAAATCCACCTGCCTCTGCCTCCCAAGTGCTGGGATTAAAGGCGTGCGCCACCACTGCTTGGCAGCTTCTGGAAACTTCTATACCTTTTTTGTCTTCACCCTCATACCACTTTGGCTAGCTCTTTCCAACCTAGGGCAATGGTGAAAGGCCACTAAGAAAGAGCCCCCATGGCCCCTGTCACCTTTCTGTTTTATGTAGGTCCCAGCGTCAGTACTTTGTGATTTTCCTATGGGGCTGTACTTCCAGCTACCGTGATCCTTCCACACAGGATCAACATCCTAAGTGGATACAAGAAAAAAGAAACATCTGAGAAATTAGGTTCTGGGCTTTTAAAGACTTGACAGCTTACAGAATTTACAAACTCTGGCTCACCATGTCTTTCAGAAATAAGAAGGCTTTCTGGGAGCTTGACATGCATTCCCTGCTCTCTGAAATCCTAGCTTACCTCTGTATAACAGGAAGCACTTTGCTTTGCCTCCCATGGAAGGTCTCAGCATCCACCTTTCAGAATCAAATAGAAAAGAACTCATCCTTCT
The DNA here is from genome assembly GCF_011762505.2 of Arvicanthis niloticus. Taxonomy (NCBI): domain Eukaryota; kingdom Metazoa; phylum Chordata; class Mammalia; order Rodentia; family Muridae; genus Arvicanthis; species Arvicanthis niloticus. The sequence goes on along the minus strand of NC_047668.1, from coordinate 43,491,790 downwards.
CAGCCCTAACATCAACCTCTCCTACCCTAACTTCTTATCTCCTAATTAGCTTTATTTTATGGTGATTAATAGTTAGGGTAGTCACTTCTCCTTTGAGACACTCCCATTGTCACCTAGGAGATGCTAGCCCTAAATCAACACCCCACCCTCCAAAAAGAAGACAGACAAGAATGAAGGGAGAGGAGGGAGAAGGAAGAAAAGAAAGAAAGAAGGAAAGAAAACTATGTCAGATGAGTACATTCAACCAAGACTTCAACAGTGGCGCAGGAGAAAATCAGATCTGTACCCTTGCAGGGGTTTCCAGCTAGAACTAATAGAGAGCAAGCATGCATGCTGTGCCTTTGGCCATGAAGCTCCGAGATCAGATATCTCAATGAGAAGTCACATGAGCTCAGAATGCAGAAGCTTGCTTTCTGCAAGAACAAACCTTAGTTGACCTAGATCCCACTGTATATGCCTGGAGTTGGCTGGCTTCTTCCACTTGCAAATTATTTGTGTTTTTAAAGAGCCCTTTTTACACTTTGTCACGGGTTTTAGAAAATCTCATCTTCTATGTTGTTACTGGGATGTCTCTCCGGACTCCTCTCGGCTCCCAAATCCTTGTCATCTCCATGGAGAATTCAGATGAGACACACAGAACACAGCATAAAAGACAGACAGAGTCACTGTAGAGAACACTGAAATACATTCTCGGGGGAAGGGAGTGAACATGGACAGTGGCTAAAGAGACAGATATCTCCTCTGTTTAAGGTAGAATTTATACCATTTTTATCATCTCTAGGGCAGGCAGTTTTCCTAAGGGAGCATTTTCTTGTCTAGGTGATTGACAGTCCTGTTTTGATTAGCTCAGACAGGTGGGGGCAATGGTATGTGTGGCATTTTTTGATATGTTGTTTGTTTTTGGGTTTTCTTTATCAGAAAACCACCAGCAGACAGTAATCTTGTGAGGTTTGGGGTTCCTGGAGCCAGTTTAGATAAGCATCCAGGCAGTATAAGTATCTGCTGGTCTTCCAGGCAGATTAGGATGTCACATCCCCTCCTGGGACCAGAGACATGACTCAGGCTCCATCCTTCTGATCAGTAATTAAGGTCCCATGGTTCTAGTCATTGGTCTCCAAGTTGTTGATTCTGTAAGAAACATCTACTCCCATGTCCCCCAGGCCTGTTACTCAATAACTAGCTACCTAACAATGTGTTGTCAAAGGTCATCATGGCTTAGTTTTCCAAGGAGAGGTGGTATGAGCTTTACTCTTTTACCATTGTGGAAAAGAGTAATTAGTAAAAGGTGATCAGAACACCTAGCCCCAGTGCCAGCAACAAGACTGAACACTATTGGCCTTTGGATATTCCAGCTTCCCCTGCAGGCACTTACTGCTTGGCTACACCAAGACTTCAAGTACATGGCTTTCCTTTCCATCCTTGAAGACAGTGAAGAAGCTAGGTAATCCCTAATTGAAGGGCCTCCATGTGTGCCGTTGTTCTCTCTGGTACACACTCCCATGCCAACACATGCACACGCGCACACACACACACACACACACACACACACACACACAAACACACACAGAGGTACGCGCACGGACACATGCTAAGCCTTGCAAGATTGTGATTTTCAAGCACTTTCTGATAGTTGTTCACCATGTTCTGTTATTAGTCAGCTTTCTACTTCTGACATAAATACCTGAAGCCAATAATTGATCAAGAGGAAAAAGTTTACTTTGGCTCACAGTTTGAGTTTATGGATGTTTGGGTCCATTGCTGGTGGACCTGTGAAAAGGGCAGGAGTTATAGAAGGGGGCACAGGATGCTACAAATCTGCTCCCACTTCAAGGCTTCTGAGAATCAAAGAAAGAGGGGGAAGGGGAAGGGGCTTGGATCTGCCATCCCTTTATCCTTGATGACTTCCATTAGGTCTCAAACCTTAAGGGTTCTACCACTGCCCAATAGAGCCACAGGCTGGCAACCAAACATTTAACACATGGTCTTCAAAAGACACTCCAGACACATAAATCTTTTTCAAATAGAAAATACTAATCTTAAACTGTAATATGGCAAGTTTTCCCTTTACTAAGTACATATATGAATCCATTTTTCTTCTGTGTTTTGCTACTGAGCATTGTTATACATAATTCACAGATCCATTTTCTCTCTGGATCTCTAGCCAAAGGGGGCACAGATTCTTAGATAAGAATTCCTGTATCCCAGCCCCAAGCCCCACTTACTGCAGCCTTTTACTGGTGTTTCAAGTTTATCTCCAATGTGAATACCTCCATGAACTTCTCTGGTTCCACTTGTTTACCTGTGTTCCCACCTAGGGTAGCAGGCAGCCGTCTCCTGTTGGAAAAACCCACCATTGCTCTTCTGGGGAATGGAAGAAGATAAAATAACAACATGAGAACATGGCTTAGATATTCTGAGTAGAAACCCTATGGGTTGCTGCTGCTGCTGCTGCTGCTGCTGCTGTTGCTGCTGTTGCTGCTGCTGCTGTTGCTGTGTCTACAATATATTTTACTATCCAAATGTGCATAATATATGCCTTTTCATGTTTGAGATGGAAATGATACACAATTCCTTCTGCTTTCTGTGTCATCTCCAGACCCATCTTGTCTGCTCCATTATGCTTCACAAAGCTGTTTCTGTAATACCTTGCTCATCCTTCTGCCATCTCTCTGTCAGGATCATCTTCCAGCACCAACACAAATATCTAATTGCTATGAAGAAATACTTGAATTGGCCTTGGACTTTTTACATTATTTTCAACTATTTGGGTTATAATAAGTAAATGAAATTATTCTTCCATTGGAAACATATATACCTATTCCCATGAAATTATATGAATATCCTATTGTTATTTTTACTATTTTAATTGTGTGGGAATGTAGGGGTGGGTATGTCCACATGAGTGTAGTACCCAGTGAGGCCAGAAGAGGATGACATATTTCTGGAGTTATGAGTAGTTATGAGTTGCCTGATGTGGATTCTGGAATTGAACTCTGGCACTCTGAAGAGCAGTTCATGCTCTTAACTGGTAAACCATTTCTCCAACTCCGCCATGTATAGTTTACAAAATCTAGGGTTTTTGTTTGTATGTATGTATGTTTGTTTTTGTTTTTCGAGACAAGGTTTCTCTGTATAGCCCGGGGCTGTCCTGAAACTCATTCTGTAGACCAGGCTGGCCTCAAACTCAGAAATCTGCCTGCCTCTGCCTCCCAAGTGCTGGGATTAAAGGTGTGCGCCACCACTGCCCAGCTAAGTTCTTAATTTATTATAATCATTTGTAAACCAGTTCATTTCTTTCATGTTATTTAAGAACATGTGCCGAGTACCATCCATTCTCCCTCAAAAATATTTTTGAGCAATTTCTCAAAGACTTTCCACCAATATTTTTATCATCAGTGAGCATTGTGCTACAGAAGGCAGCCACAAGTCACTTGTAGCTATCCAGACTGAAATCAGTTGATGGGAAATAAAACAAATTATTCAGCTTTTGTCCTGTTGCAGGAGCTCAATAAGCACAAGTGAATAGTGGCTACACCATTCCTGGTGTTCTGCAGTCACAGAACACTTCTATTGCTGCAGGACAGTCTACTGGCATTGGTGAGTGAGTGAATGAACAAATGGCTTCAAAGCAAGCCTGAGTTCCTGAGATACAATACATTCAACTCAGTAAGGACCAAGAAGGACCACTTTGGGAATGCCATGCTCATGGCCATACTCAGGGGTAGCATGCTCGTGTTCATGTTCTATCTGACCTGTAAGTTAGATGAGGCTATGTCATAGGAACATCTTGCCTAAATGGAGACCAGTTTCCCAGAGTCAGTGCCATGGCCTGGACTATACTAAGATCCAGGGATTCCAGAAGCACATCCTGAAGATGTGGTTGCTACCTCTCTCAGGGTCCATCAGCCACATATTCACAGGGGCACTCTCCAGCTCCAATTTGTATAGTCCTCATCTGTTATCCTGACAAAGACATGTTCATTGTGTCCACAAAGAGTGGTCTCCATCATCTTTCTTCTTCCAGAACTGTAAAGACTGATGCTTAGTAGAACGTCTTTTTTGTGTGTCCCTTCATACAAGCTGCCTTTTGCTTCTCCCAAAGGCAACATTAATTCATGCTTTATGAGTCAGTTTATTTATTTATTTATTTATTTATTTATCCATCTAGTAATGCTCGAAGCTAACCACCTTGATTATGACACAAAAAGCATTTGGCTTGAAATCACGGCTGCTGAGTCCAACCCCTGAGTATGGCCATAAGCATGGCATTCCCGAAGTGGTCCTTCTCAGTCCTCGTTGAACTGAATGGATTACATCTCAGTTTTGGAATTCAGCTCCACTCCACGACGCAGCAAAGATGGAACGTGAATAGCCTGTGTAGTTGGCCTCTGTCTTAATCTGACATACTGGAAACTAAAACATAAGACTTTATTTGAGAAATGCAAGCCTAGCGTCCAGAGGAGGGAGAGAAGGAAAGACAAAAAGACTGTGGTGGAGGGAGCAGGCAAAGTGTCTGCACAGCTGCTTCCTTGCCTGCCTGTAAATGGCCCCAGGCACCTTCAAGCTCCCGTTGTCAGGCACATAGGCCTTGGCAGGGAGATGACAAAGACAGGATGACAAAGAAATGCACTTTAATCCCTGTGGAAAAGTAACATTCCTTGAAATCCAGTTTGCAGAGGGTCCCTTTCACTGTAGCTCAGAATGTCACACCTCTGTCCTCTAAGATCGGTTTTGGAAACACACATGTATTCTTATACAGGGACTTGGTGTGATGTGCACAAGCCAGCAGGAAGGCAGGCTCAAGACTTCTGGTTATCTCACAGACCTACTGCAGAGTCTAGGGGTAAACAGCACTTTAAAAGGAGATGCAGTCTAAAAGACTACATGATCTCTTGGTCCAGCTTGGCTTTTCAGCTTCTATACTAACAGAATTCAACCTCAGTGGTAGAAAATATTACATTTGTGTGTGTGTGTGTGTGTGTGTGTGTGTGTGTGTGTGTGTGTGTGATGCATGTATATGTGTGTGTGTGCACGCGTACTTCTATGTGTGTGCTATGTATGTATGCTACATATGTGTGCTTATGTGTATGTGAGTCTACTTCATACTCAATTGGAGCCAGTGTGGGTATACATGGAAGACACTTTTTGACCTCAGAACATCTTCATCAATCCCCTCTTTATTCTATTTCCAAAGTCTGGGTGTCCCACTAACCCTCACCATTTTGCTTAGATTGACTGCCCAGTAAGTCTCCTGGCCTCACCTGTTTCAGCTCACTAGTGCTGAGATTACTGGTACATGAGACTATACCTGGCTTTTACATGAGTTTTTGGAATACATTCAAGTCCTCATGCTTGCATCCCAAGCATCTGACATACTAAGTCATCTTCCCAACCCAGGAATATTATTTTCAAATTTAAAGGAAGAGAACGTACTCCTCCTTAGCCTCCTCAGAGTAATTCAATTCTGGTGGCAAAGGTCTTGGAGATGCACAGGTCTTACTCAAATGTACCACACACAAAGTTAATACTGAGTAATGAGCATCTACTAAACTTGACATCTTAACAAGTGTTGCTGGGGGTAAGCCTGCTACTTCTAGGTGATAAGCGGAAACAAGGACTTTATTGCCCCAATGCTTCTGTTTCCTCTCTACATGTTACTTTTAGTTATTTGACTATTTTTAAACACATGAGTACCTTTATAATTGGAGCATATTTTATAATTAAAGTTCTTCTCAAAGCTACAGGGTATATTTTGTGGGTGTATGCATGCACACACACATGCATGTGTGCCCATATTTGAGCCTGTGTGTGTGTGTGTGTGTGTGTGTGTGTGTGTGTGTGTGTGTGTGACAGAGGTCATCTTCAAGTGTTGATTCCCAGGAACTGTGCAGCTTGTGTTTTTAATCGGTGTCTCTCACTATGCTGGAACTCACTAAGTAGGCTAAGGTAAGTGGCCACAAGCCTCAAGTATCTTCTCGTCACTGCCTCTCTAGAGATGGTATTACAAATGAGTGCCACTATGCCTTGCTGGGTTCATGGAATTGAGCCCATGTCCTGGTGATTGCACTGCAAGCACTTTTGCTGAGAGCCATCTGTTCAGCTCTCAAATCTCTATCTTGAAAACAAGAGATTTGGTAAAATGCTGGAGTTACTTTTCAGTGCTCTGTTGTGGTATTTACAGACCAACTAGCAACTGGTCCTATTCACCAAGAAAACTGGAGGATGTTCCCCCATGTTGAAGTCACAGCATGTCTGGATGATTTAATGGATGGTCATTGCAGGAACTCTAGTTCTGAGTCCTGAAGATTGGTTTTTGTGGGAGTTAGACGCATATTCTGTCTCATCAGTGGTCAGAACTTAAGGCCAGTGAACTTGCATCAGCTTTTTAAAGAGACAACTGAGGAACAAGGATGCCTATCCTGTGAGAACAGAAGCCAAAATAAACCAGTTACCCAGGCTTGTGACAGGCTCTGGGGTCATTGTTCATCTTCTCAAGATTGCAGGATGCTGTAGAAGAAATATCTCCTGCTGCAGTCTAGATTTGAACCTCGGGCACATTTCTGCTTGCTTGTGTTTGTGAAACACTTCACCTTTGAGAAGTGAAGTTTTCTCATCTATAAAATATCATTAGTCTGAACCTAATAGTAAGATTAAAGATATTGATTTCTCAATGTCCATAATATTCTTAACATATAGTTTGGAAAGACAGACCTGAAATTGACCTCTATGACCTGTTCTTCTGATAGACACAGCTTTATATAACTCACTCATTTTGACTGTGGATGGGACATATTGGACCAAAAAATAGACCACAGCATCAATGACAAGATTTTATTCCTTCAGTGTTACCAAAGAGTATAATGAATGTCATACGGATAGACACTCTCTCCTCTTGGTGTGGAAGAAAGATGACTGGTATGTGCTGTCCTATAGAGTACTATGTAGTGATGGAGACCTCCGGTAGATACCCAGAAAGACACTTTGACTCTCAGTTGATCAGTCTACAAAGATTTGAACAATCATGGGAGCATTGAGGTGGTCCATCACCATCTAGCTTTCTGTCATTTAACTATTTCGTCATAGAATTGACAAAATAAATGTGGATCAGTACATTGAGACTTTTTCTTGAAGCTTCAGAAAAGTCTTACAGTGGGGAAAATAATTTTAAAACTTCATTTATATACAGAACTATGTCTTGTCATCGCTGGTCTTCCCCTGAGTGACACTTCTCACAAGCAGCAGGTCTGTTCTCTGTATGTTCTAGGTCATCTCACCAGCATTATAATTTTAGCAAGTTCTCAGCCTCATAACTTCCTGCCCTTTTCTCAGAACTCACACGCAGACATCTCAACTACACCAGCTGTTCCATGGCTACTGTTGTTCCATAAGAATATAGAAAGTGATGGGGGAGCTAAACTCTGATTTCAGTATTCCCCAAATGTCCTTTGCCTGACTTCCCTGAAAGGAAGAGATGTACCCTCCCCCAACCTTTGTGGTGAGGGTTTTGTGTGAACAGCCTATTTATAGTGTTCACCTAATTATTGACCTTTAATCTCACTTTCCAATATCACATACTAGGAAGGCAAAAGATAAATGCTCTCTTTTTTTCTAAGGACTTCTCCCAACTTCAGGGTATGTTGAGCTCTTCAAGGGTAAAAAAAAAAAAATCAAAAATAAAAATGTTTACATCTAGAGATGTAGCTTGTTTGCCTAGGATGCAAAAAGCTCGAGGTTTGATTCCTCAGTACCTCCTACATTGGATATGATAACTAATACCTTTACTCCTGGCACTTAGGAAGTAAAAGAATAAAAATTTCAAGGACATCCTAGGCTACCTAGTGAGTTCAAGGACAGCCACGGCAACGTGATATCCTGTCTCACAATAACAATGATGATACTAATTGTAGTGTTCAGTATCTATAAATGTCCTTATATTGAGTAGTTCATTACCATGTTTTATTATTTTATACATATAAGTATTTTTTTGAACACATCTGAATTTCATGGTTACAGTACCCGGGTCCTCTGGAAGAGCAGCTAGTGCTCTCAACCATAGAGCCATCTCTCCAGCCTCTCATTTTTTTACACTTTAGTGAGATTATACAATATCTAGACTTAAAGAAACTTTAAGATTTCTACTAAGTTTTTCTTTGATAATATTATCTTATATGATTTCAATTTGTCCAATAAACATGAAAACCAGGCATATTCCCAACTCACCGATTCTCATACTACAAACAATGTATGTCATGAGATGGAGCACTCAGTGGACATGCTCCATACCATATGACTTCTTAATACTGTGCTCCCAGCCCTTGGCTCTTGGGAGTCTCAGAGTGCAGACAATAGGTAAATCTGTGTCACTATGACAGAAAGAAATTTGATCTGTCAGTGTTCTCAAGTGTAAATATTCCTGCAGGTCAAGTAGGTCATCACTGCATGAAGGTTTCCTTTCTAACATGATACTATCACATTCCACGTGAGAATGTCCCTTTTTTTTTAAGCCAACAGAACCAAAATTTGTTCTGAATAAAAGTTGTTCTGCGCCCACACAAGGACACCACAAATCAACAGTGGCAGTGAGAGAGTTCCACTTCTAAAGGAGGGAAGGTCACACATTATCCCCAACATCTGGTCTAGCCTGTGGGAGGCTGAAGAAGGGAATTCTATTGTGAAGGGAGGGAATTACAATGAGCGTCCATCTGTAGCTGTGATGTCTCTCACTAAAGAAGTCATATCAGAGAGAGTAAAATCTACAAGGCTGAAAAGACAGGTTGGGGCACTCTGTTATACAAGGCAGGTGCAGGCCCTTGATATAAGGTTTGAGATACTTCAGATCTTAAAATAAAAAATTAAATGAGTGTTCAGCATTGGTTTAAAGACCATCATCATCTTCACTGTTATGAGTAACACTGTAATAACCATGGAAATGCAGACATCATGCAAATATCTCTTCATGATCTGTCTTCCATTTTTCCTGAATGTATATCCTGAAATGGAATTCCTAGATACTGATATTCTCCATGGTCCTTTCTATGGGGGCTTCACTGTTTTATATTCCTACCAACAATGCACAAGCTTACCAAGATTCCCATATCTTTTCCAATTGTCAGTTTTCCAACACTATAATGAAATTCCCAAAGCAATTGATTTAAGAGGAAAGATTTTATTTGACTCATGGCCTTAAGGTTCCAGCCTGTGATCACATATCCCTGATGCTTTGATTCTTGGCAACATACAATGAAAGAAATACATGGCAGAACTGTATACCTCATCAGCCACGAAGAAAGAAAAAGTTGTCTGAGATCAGAACCTTTGTTTCCTCTAAAGGTCCAGTGAGTCCAGGCCCTCCCACTTGTCCTCACTTCTTCAAGTTTCTCTCATCTTCCAATAGGTTGAGAGACATTGAACCTCCAAACAGTACCAATAACTTATTCTGTGTTTTCTGATAATGGTTGTCTTAGCAGATATGATAGAGTATTATTTCCATCAGTGGAAGAATGAATAAATTATCATTCAGCCTCAGTAAGAGAACAGTCTGAAGAGAACAGGGGTGAACCCAAAAGACATCATGTGTGACAGAACAAGGCAAGCCATGAGGATGAATTAACATGACTCCCCTTAAATAGGACCCTAAAATAGTCAAATTCACAGAAAGAGAGAACAGGATGGTGGTTTCCAGAGATGGAGGAGAGGGGGGAAAGGATGTAAAGACTCAGTTATTAAAAAAAAAAAAAAACAGATTTCCTATCATGGTTGTACTCAGTAGCACTGTACTGTGCACCTTGCACACAATGAGAGAAATTATCATAGAAACTGTGTTACCAATATTTTTTAAAGGATTATGCCCATCGAGGCAGTGATTAGCTTGTGCTACAACATTGAAACCACTCTGCTTGTTAAAACAACAGAAAATTAATTAATCATAGTAATGATTTATTGTGGAAGAGGACAGATGGCAGCAAATGTCATAAATGTCATCACTAACCTTTGACAGCATCAGGACCCCTGCCTGGCCCAAAGGTCTCTTGTCTACATTGTACTCTGAATTCTTACTGACAGGATTGTGTCTGAGCTCAGCTCTGAAAGTCTACATGATTGAGGGGAGGGGATTCCATACATCCAGAGACTTGTTACAAGTGCAGTGATATCTCTCCTCAGATCTATAGCTATAAGGGTAATATCTATGAACCTCTGTATGTGGGGTGGTGGGCTGTGAGAAGCAGCTGGGTACTTGGTCGAGCATGAGCTTGGAACCCCGGACCACTATTGGATGGCAGGAGTTCGGCTCTGCTCCCAGGCCCTGGTTCTTTTCATTTAGCTTCAACCCTCCACAACCCCTTCCTCAGAGAGGTCTATGGCCATCAGTCCTGAGGAACAGGCCTCAGGCCCTAGAGAGATTTACATACTAATGAGGTGCCTGAAGGCCAGAGGGTGGAGCCAATTAAGCATTCTTCCCCAGCCCCTCCCCCCACCCTCCCTCCCTATTTAACTCAGGTCTGCCCTGGCTTTTGGGGGTGGGGGGCTGCACATCCAGATCCATCTACATCTGCCATGAAAATAAAGCCTGTAAAACTCATGGACTTTCTTGTGTCATTGGGACTGTGCTGTGAAGAACCGTGGAGCCACAGCAGCAATGCCTAACTTCCCCCTGGAGGAACCCTCAGTGTTCCCAGCCACACTACCCACATCTGTGTATATCCCTCTATGAGGATAAATGTGTCCTTACAGTGCCTTGGAGTGATAACTGCTGAGCACAAACTGAGCTGAGCAAGAATGGGACAAATGGGAGGTGTACTGAGGTTTTCCAATCACTCATATATACATATATATGCAAGTGTATAGATTAATAGATAGATAAATGATAGATAGATAGATAGATAGATGATTGATTGATAGATAGATAGATAGATAGATGATAGACAGATACCTATATACATGCATATATACATAAACACATACATATATAAATTCACTGATGAGAATTGTCTCTAAATATGGAAATAGTTAGCCAAGAGTTTACTTCCAGCCCCGACAAGCTGTCACTTTCAATTATTATAAGTTAGTCAGCACTTTGTTTGTCATTGTGTCTTATCTCCCTTGACAACCAGACAATCTGGGATATTAAATGGTAGCACTAACTTGCAGATTTCAAATCACTTCCATTGGTCCCACTGGTTTGTTGCTATAAGGAATTTTCTCCATACTGAGGCAGGAAAACTTTCAGAAACTTACAGATGCACAATGTGTTTTGCCCAAAGCTAGGCCTCTGGACCCAGAGCTAAACCACCTGGCTCTGCACTGGGTGTTCCTGACTAGAAAAGAAGACAAAGGGGTCTCACATCCCTTCCTAGTGAAGAACCACATCTTGCATGAGTGATTTCCAACCCTTCTTCATTTCATATTTGTCCATCATCTGTTGTCTATCTGTTTGTGGTTTTCTCCTTTAGACACTTGAGTCATAAGTCAAACAGAACTAATTGACTATGTCCTTTGCCAACATACAAACCATCAGTGAAGGGATGTTACATACCCAGCACATGCAGCACCCAGAGAAAGCAGAAAAGAAGTAAATAAATAAATAAATAAATAAATAAATAAATAAGCAAGCACTCTGGGCCCATGGGGGAAACTCCTTCTTTGGAGACAGGACAATGGTGAAGCCTCTGCTCTTGCTTAGGGAAGCCTTCCTAAGAAGTGACTGAGGCAGGAAACAAAGGCAGCTGGCTTAAGGAAGTCACTTCAGCATGCCTAAGTGGGTGCTATTCCATCAATGCATTATGCTAAATTAAAGGGAATGATTTCACAAGGGTCTTGAAGAAAATATCCAAAGTATCGCTAACGGGGACTGGAAGAAAGTGTAAGGGAATGAAGCACAAATGGTTTTAGACCAGGTGGAAAAAATAATGACAACAGTAATAATATCAATGAGTTAAGATTAAAGAGGTGTAAATCAGGACCTGATTTGGTCCAAATACATTCTGAATTTTTGATTGTATTAGAGGTTTTAATACAATGAGCAAGGGAAATAGTAAAGTCTAAACATCAGATGTGTCACAGAGATCGTGGCAATAATCTTAAGGTTTTTCAAAGCAAAGTACCTTGTTAGATATAATTGGATTCATGCAATTTATTGGTGATTTTAAAAGAATGTTTCTATATATGTGTCTCTAATAAAATAAACAAAATGACCAAGTCTTATTATTTGTCTCTGAAGACATATCAGAAAAATTTCCAAGCTATTGCTTCATTGCTGTCCTCCAGTCCCCAGCTGATGAGTGATCTCTGGTTGGCTGCTATTATTCACCCTTTTCTATTTTGATCCATTTCATTCAAGGAAGCAGTAGCCAACTCAGTGTGTTGCAAGAGACTTTTCTGATGGACAAGAGATAGTGAAGCCAAAATGCCACTGCTTTATGGGGATTTGATACAGCTAGAATAACTATTTCCGGTGAATACACCCAAATACAATACAGATAACAATAGATGAATATCCAGTGATAGATGGTTAGGGTAGGTGATCCATGGAAGTGATTAAACAACCAGCCCTAAAATCAAACCTGATGAACTGGCCTGATTAGCCCATTATATTATATAAAGCCATTATACCAGTTGTAGGTTTCATGCCCAGCACTCTTCCATGGACACAAGTAAACAAGACTGATAGAATTGAGTGTCCATCAACAGGGACCCACATGGTCCTTCAGTGCCTTTTGTCATTAGTTCTTACATTCTCTGCACAGCCTATTCACTTGATATTGTTCTGTCTGTTCTTTCAAATTCTCCATATCACTACAAGGTATAAATGTTGACCTTTGTGTGTAGAACTTGTAGAACTAAAAGGAATGAGAAAGTTTGGTGTCTTAAGTTCATTTTCTTTGCTGTAGTAAAAGTTACCTGACAAAAGCAACTTAATGGAGAAAGGGTTTATTTGACCCCAGGTCCTATTGCAGAGAAGCAAAGGTGATGGGATGTGAAGCAGCTTGTTCCATTATACCCCCAGTCAAGAGCAGAGAGCAGTAAGTTAATACTTGTATGCTTGCACTCAGCTTTCTTCCTCCTTTGTTCATACATACTAGCTAGAGAGAATGTCCCACCACAGTGCAAAGGTCTTCCCACCTCAATTATTCAATCCCCCACAGAAATGCTCACTAGCAACCTAACCTAGACAACTCTTCATTAAGACCCCTTCCTGGTCAATTCTACATTGTGTCAAGCCAATAGTCAATAGAGATAGCTCAGTGATTGAAAGCACTTCTGGCTCTTACAGAGGAACACCCCAGTTTGGTTCCCAGAAGCAATTTTAAGCAGCTCAAAATTGTCTGTAGCTCTATGTACAGTAGATATATCATCCTCTTCTGGCCTCCACAAGGACTGGCATACACACACTACCACCACCACCACTATTACCACCAGCACCACCACCACCACTACCACCACCACCAAAATAACCATCATGAGGTTAGAGAGCAGTAGTTTACCAAGCACAAAGCCCCAAGTTCACTCCTCAGCACAAAATTCATAAGGTAAAAGAAAATTTGCCATCTGACACAGACCACATAATAAAATGCGGAGGTAGCTTGTGAAACATGATGTGAATTGAGTTGTTCATCCAGTGAAATATCTAAACTGATTGACTAGATCGAAACTTTCCTCAGAGAAATCAGCAACCCAAAACACATAAAGGCAGAGCTCCTACTTCATTGAGATGACTGATTGATAATGAATTTGATAACCTGGAATCCAAGTGGTTCTTCAGAGTGATTTTGTCTCTTTTTCATTAATATTCTTAATTGGTACAGACAAACTGCTCTTGGGAAAATTATGAAATTATCCATTAATTTTATTTCACTAATTCTACTGTAAGTGATGATTGAACTTTCTGCAGATTAAATGCAAGCCTGAGATAAAAAGAATGTGAAAACAAAATACCGAGACTGAGATGGACGATTTTTCATTAATTTTAATTGGTTGCAAATTTTGCAGTCTCAAAAGTTTCTGCTCTTTGCTTCATTAAATAAGTTCTGTCATTGTTCAGCATAATTATAGCTTTGGGGGAATTTTCCCAATAAAGACTTAGAAGGGGAATTTAAAAAGGAAGCCTAACAATTAATGATAAAACCTAGTTAATAGTTTTCAACACTCAGACCTTCCTTGGTTTCTGAGTGATATGGTTCAATGACCTCTATGGGTGATTTTGATGGCATGGAATTAATTGTACAAGAGGGACGGTGTCAGGAAAAAGGACAAAGTTTTTATTTCTGCCTAGCAGTTTCTCTGGATGCCTTAAAGTTTCCTGAATTCTGGGTTTACATGGCTATTTAATACATACCATGTATATGAAGACCATCAGCAGAAGCTCCAATTTTGCCAGCTCCTTGAGTATCTGTTCAAAACCAGATAGGAAGCCTTCTAGATCCACTGTAGAAACACGTGTGTGTGTGTGTGTGTGTGTGTGTGTGTGTGTGTGTGTGTGTGTGTGTGTGTTTAGATCCAACCTTAAGCTTTCATAATCCGGACATTATTGTTTATTATATAGGCAGTTCCCAACTACAAATGAGGGATTTGAATTCTCTTATATCTTAGGCATATTATCCCTTGATTTAAAAATTCAACATGTCCTTTCCTTCTTTTAGAATTTCTTTCTGTCTGCCCTAGTTTCATTTCTGTTGCTGTGTTAAAATACCCTGGCAACAAGCAACTTAGAAGAGCAAGGGTTTATATCATCTCGAAATTCCAAGTCACAGTCCATGATGGTGGACAGACACTGAGATTTCAGTTTCAGTGGCTGAAGAAATGAGGTAGCTACTCACATCCCAACCAGAGCTGGGTGCAGAAAGAAATGACTCCACATGAGCAAGAAGCTTGTGCTAAGCTTGGTTTCCCCATTCTTACATAGCATAAGACTTCTTGCCTCGGGAGTGCTGTTCTCTATGGGCTGAGTCTTCTCACAGCAGGTAAGACAATAATTCTGCATAGATATGCCCACAGGCCAACCCAGTAAACAAATCTTCACTGAGACTCTTCCCAAATGATTCTAGGTTTGCCACATTGACAAAGCTAATGTTCCTTCCTTCCTTCCATCCGTCCTTCCTTCCTTCCTTCCTTTTTTCTTTCTTTCTTTCTTTCTTTCTTTCTTTCTTTCTTTCTTCCTTCCTTCCTTCCTTCCTTCTCTTTCTTTCTTTCTTTCTTTTTCCTTTCTGTAATACTTACTTTCTATTTGTTTCATTCCTTTATTTTTATAGTGTTAAAAATTGAACCCTGGGGGAGGGCGGGAAAAAAGAAAGAATTAAACCCTGAGCTTCATGCACAACAGCTAAGCACTCTACCACTACTCTATATCCAAAGCCCTGTGTCTTCTTATATTGACCCAATGGCAGTAGCTTGCGACCTAAAGACCTACCAGATCATACAAACATTATATCTCTACATCACTCTACACTGCTTATGAAAGGTCCCATGAAATACAAAAATGTATATTATATTCTTTACATTTGGAATGAACTCAAGTCATATTGTATCATCTGATGTAAGTCGATAATTTAATACATGTTTCTTAAGTAAATATATTTCACTAGTTTGAACAAAATATATGTGTTAATTCATTTAACAATTTTATATTAAGGCCAAATTATCAGTCTCTGTGTCATTGCTTCTTAACTGCTGATGGATTTACAGTCTGAGAAACCCATTGTAAATTGAAAATATCACACATTGGCAAAGCATGACACAATGGCTTGGGGACTCAGAGTACTTACAGCATCACTTGCTTCCCCCCCCCCCCCGACCTGATCATGTTGTTGAGAGGGCAATATGGCCCAGCATCATGAAAGCATGGTGCCGCTTACATCAGTTTAGGCAGGGTGGGGTCAGCATTCAAACTTCAAAGCACAGTTTCTACTTTATGCCTCAGAAAGTCAAAAACTCTTCAATGTAGCCATTCTATGGGAAAGAGAGAAAGAGGGAGGGAGAGAGAGAGGGAGAGAGGGAGAGAGGGAGAGAGGGAGAGAGGGAGAGAGGGAGAGAGGGAGAGAGGGAGAGAGGGAGAGAGGGAGAGAGGGAGAGAGGGAGAGAGGATGAGAGAGAGGGAGGAATGAGGAAAAAAGAGAATGGGAAGGAAAGAGAGGGAGGGAACAAGGAATGGAATGAGGAAGAAAGGGGAGAGAAAGGGAGGGAGAGGAGAAAGGAGGGAGACAGGGAGACAGAGAGAAAGCACAAGCTAGAGTGAGCTCTGATCGGAGCCAGGTTCATTAGTGGAGAAATGCCAAAAGGCTCAGTACTCTAACGCTAAATATGTCAAACACTGCTTTTATGAACACTGTGGCTTGAGCCTCCACTTTAGGGCTCTGAAAACTCCAGCCTGATGTCAGGCCTGGAATCTGTAATTAGAAGCAACTTAGGAAGTATCCTCAAAGCTCAGATAGCCAAGCTATCTAGCCTAGCTAGAGGGCAAGGCACAAACCTTGTCACTAGGTACAGAAGGCAGTAGAGCCTGTATCCCCCTCCCTGACATTGTAACTTGTTCATGTAGACAGCAGGAAAAATAGACACTTTCAAATTTCCAATTATAAGCTCCATGCTACTCAAAGCCTTGTTCAGTCAACACCCACTGGACAGCTGCAGATAGAATTGTTACAATGAACAAATACCCTATCAACATAAGCTGGAAGAAAGCTAAAATCATTTTGTCCCCATATAAAACCTGAGGTAGATAGTCATTATATTACTAGGCCTGGCTAGACTAACGATCTCTTTCAGGATCAGAAGCATTTACTCTGCTGTCTTGAATATGACCCTTCACTTCAGGGTTCAAGATGGTGGATGGGTCACGCCCAGCAGAGCAGAGAAGGGATAAAGAAGAAATAGGAAAGGGAGCCACAGCTGATCAGAAAGTGTGTCTTGACATTGGCCAAACAACAACTCATCCTCCTTCATTTCATTGGCCAGAACTTAGTCACATAGCTGTACTCAGACTTACTAGAAGCTTGGGTTACAACCTTCACCCAGACCCAAGTCAAGACAGCACCAGAGAAAGAGCCTGATCATGAGAATACCTTGCTCTACCTTTCCCTAGGGCAGAGTGGCTGCTGAACTCTGTCCCCTAGCCAAGGACCAGATTTGTCATACTCTCTTGCGGCCAAAAATAATTACTGTATATGAGCAGAGATGACGTGCGTACTTCCAGGCCAAGGTAATTCCAGCATAGATACATCCTCCTCCCATTCATCTTTTAACTGTTCACTGACATCCTGGATTAAGCTAGTTGTTATTATAAATATGATGGAGTTGCAATCTTGTCACTGGGTCTCTAAACTGCTGATTGGGGACAGTCTCCTGCAAGTTAGAGACACACTTTAGGCATAATGTATGCAAGAAATAAACTTTCATTGTGTTTAACTGTTTACATTCTTGGGGATTATATTATACTTTCTATGGTAAGTTACAGTTAGGATTATAATAATATATAATGCTAGTGAAAGGACCATCTCAATTTCTCATTGAACCTGGGTATCCTCAGGAGCTGTCATGTTACTTACTACCATAGTAAGTTTTAAATAAAATCTGAGTGAGTTATTACTGAATACAGGAGGCAGTTACCGACACTATGAGAACTCAGAGGAAATAATATTTAATTTAGCCAAGGAACGTGTTACTTAATGTTCAATCCAGGGACATGTATGTTATAGTATTATGTTTTATATGAGGTGTAAATGCTCCATTGGATAAATTCTCTCATTTATTCTGTTCTGCCTTATATATTCAAGTGGTGGTGTTGTGCCAACCAGGCAGA
Organism: Arvicanthis niloticus; assembly: GCF_011762505.2. NCBI lineage: Eukaryota > Metazoa > Chordata > Mammalia > Rodentia > Muridae > Arvicanthis > Arvicanthis niloticus. Next base: position 43,473,999 of record NC_047668.1, on the reverse strand, counting down.
CACCTCATATATTCAACTCTTATATTCAAAAAAGGTGACCACGGACTCTGAGAAAATTTATGAAGAGTGACTTCAAGGAGAAAGATCAACTTACAGTAATGTGGGGCTCTTGTTCAGACCTCAAAATGCTGATTGCACAGAAAACAAAGAGGCTTTCTTCGCGCTGTCAACTTAAAATACCCACACTCTATCCTAGTGACAGGCAAAGCATTTCCCACCAACGAGGCAGTCCAAAGCACTGATAATTCTCAATGACAAGGTGAGCTTGTAAACAAAGCTCTCTCTTCCTTGGTGGAACTGCAAGACGGGAAGCATGGCTCAGACTGTGACTAGCTCACTGGTCCCTTGCCTTCTCTTTCAGCAAAACACACCCATCCTGAATCTGCAAAATGACACAGCTCCTAACGGTATCCTCACCACACCACACCACACTGTGTTAATATTTATGGCGAGCACTTTTTCCCCCTCCTAAAATCCATATCTTGAAGATGGAGACTTTCTCATTTACCCGAGTTTCCCACAAGCTGATGTAAAGCATCCTTCATATATTAGCTAATTGTGTCTTGATTTTGAAAGTAGAAGAAACTAGCTAGCCTGATTTAGAGGAAAACGAGAAGAGAAAGACTTATGGGAAGAACAGTGGACTCCTAGAGGGCCATGTGAGTCTTCAGTTAGAGCATCTTGGATTAAGTTCTGGACTAGGAGGCAAGAGGCTTGGACTCTGATTTCAAGATGACTAGGCAAGCCACCTGTCTCAGAGTCCTCATCCCTAAATAGATGGAGGAGATGCTCTCTTCAGATCTCCCATGACCACAATGCTCATGTGGCACTGTTTGTTGGAAAACTACCTTCTGTATACATTTCACTTAATTTATTTTATTTAGTAGGAGAGATGAATTTGAACCTTATAAGGTGAGATGAGGCATCCCTAATGGTGAAGGAAGGCAACCCTCTTACAGTTCCAATTACAAAATTGCCAGTAGTCGTGAACAGATGCAAAGAATGAATCATGGAGGTTCACCTAGCCTAGAGGAAGGGATGAACATCCTCTGAAACACAGGCAATTCATCTTTACTGTAATTACTTAAAGATGCTTTTAGCTGACAAATAAAAATTACATGTATTTATTGTGCACAACGTTTTGAAACACAGCCACATTGACAAATGGCCAAATCAAGCCACTTATGACATAATTACTGTACATACTTTTCTTATGGTGAGAACATTTGAAATCTACTGTCTCAAGTAATTTTTGAGGTTTCTTAATAACAATTCATCGTTTTTAACTACAGACACTGGGTTCTACAAAAGATTCCTCGAAGTTACTATTCTTAACTGAAATTTCATATCCTTTGACCAATATGTTTTCTATAACATTCTCCCCAAAGAGGAAAAAAAAAAAAAACCTTGGCAAGTCATAGTAGCTATAAATTAGCTCAATGAGAGAACAGAGCTTTTCAGAGAAATGGGGCTACAAAAGCCACTCATTTTTTCAAGGTGAGACAAAGAAAGGTGTTATTCTGGGGGTGTGGCTTGTGTCCCAAGGGCTTATGGGTTTGGAGCTCTGACCCAGTGCAAGGATGTTGAGAGGGGATGGAAATTTTAAGAGATGGGATCTGGCAAAAGGCAGTTAAGTCACTGGGCACACTGCCCTCACAAATGACTAATGCAGCTCTCATGGGAATCTGGTTAGTTCTACCAAGAACAGGTTGTTATAAAAAGTGCAAGCCTGGCCCCTCCCAGGATTCTGGCTTCTTGTCTCACCATGTGATTTCTCTTTCATAGTCACTTTTGTCATAGCCATGTGCCATGCTCTCATATAACCAGAAGACCCCTTTCCAGCAGTCAAACAGACTGGCTGTCTGCTCTTCAACTCTTAGCATCCAAAAATGTGAGGAAAATCAACTAATTTTCTTTATAATGTAAAAGTATTTAATTACTGTGACAGAAAATGGGTTAATACATAAAGATTGCCATAAATATGCCACACAACTGAATTCTGCTCTTTAGCATCTGCTGTAGTCCATGAGGCCCAGGGCTCATGAAAACCTCAGGAGGAGAGAGTATCCTCTAGAGTTTGAGATACTTCCCTTCAGTTATCATGCTATACCTACATGAGTGTTCTTGCTGCCACCCAACCATGATTGGCATGCTCCTGTTCCAAGGCCTCTGCTCTGCTGTTCTACAGGCAATGTTTTCTTGAGTGTTTACATACTGATCCTTCATTAGCATTTAAAGTAGACCTCCCATACTACCCCAAGCATGATATTCAACTCCCATAGCATCCTGCCTCTTCCTCTCACTATTCACATCCCATTCATGTTCTGCCTCGCCTAGGTCTGCATCTTCCTGATAGGATACATTCAATGTATAAGTCAATTGCATATGTTATTCTGAGTTGCCAAGAGCAAATCTTTTCTTCACCAATAGATCCCAGCTGTGTGAAACAGTACCTGACACACACTGATTGCCTGAAGTATCTGTTAATAAATGATAGAATGAATGGGCTGATTACAACGTTCCATTGATTTTTAACTTATTCTGGAAAATGATAGCAGTTTGTTGTGACCTCAGACAACCTGAAGAGTGGCTCATACAGAATTCTTAGGTATCAGTCAAGTCCAGAGCACACTGTAGACTACTTAAATTGTTTGAACAAAAATGAGAATGGTATCCAAACTGAATTATAATTTAGAAGATAACTCAGAAGGAGTCCAAAACTATCAATTTTGCTATTTATCCACTGAGCAACTGAAGATGGCAGAGTTTGATGAACATGTCCCCAGTAAATATGAGGCCATGAAACATGACCTTAATATTTGTGACTTCTTTGATGATCACATCAACCACAAAACAGAGAACCTCAACTTCTCAGATGAGGAAACAGATACAGGAAACTTTCCCAAGTTCACATAGGAAAATGTGTCCAACTGTTCCTCCTCCTGCCAGAGCTTCCAATCTCCCTGCCAAGATCTCCTAAAGACTTCCTTCCAACGGAATCTTGGTAGCCCTTGTATTGAAAACTCCTGGAAATAGTTAACATTTTAATGTTTCATATTATCAACGTTTCTGTGTGTTTAATTTTCATAAGGCCTTGAAAGTTCTGCAGAATCCTCACTTTGAAATGTTATCTAATGCTTGGTGCTCATGACTGCATACTTACCTTCTTTCTATCATTTCCATGTAGAGAGGTCTATGAGTCTCTGGGACAACTTGCCAAGAGCAGCTGACAGCAAGACCTTGAAAGGGCTCAAGATCCATAAGGCTCACACTCTCACACAGTAAGATTAATTAGACAGCTCCTCTGCTGGCTGGGGATGGATCACAATTTTTAAAAGGAGGGAGGGATCTTTGCTTTTCTATCAATAGGTGGCTTCCCACATTTCCATGCATTCAGAGAATCTAAACAAAACTACCCCAAATATTTCATTAGCTCAGTGTTACCATAGGCCACTTACAGGCCACACTTTAAAGGGACAGCACTGACAAGAGTGGGTAGCATGGGATCTGGCCTTGGGAGCCATAGGGAGAAGGATGATGGCATGAAGAGAACCCGAAGAACCAGGAGAAACAGTACACAGTAGACAGTGCAGCCCAGGGACCTCAGCAAGCAAGTTCCTGCCATGCGGAGCAATACACACCTCACAGTGCTAAGGAAACAGAAGGGTTAAAACTGGTTAGAGGCTCACAGAATCCCCCAAACACATGCCCACTAGTTTAGCTCCAATTAGGCAATTGGTGGTATGTGAGCCATGTGCTTCTTATACAGGTAAAAAGTAGTTCTGTGATTGTCAGTTCCAATGGAAGTCATAGTATGAGTTTCTTCCTCATCTCCTCTAGGCTCCTCCTGGTTATATACTCTTGAACATACGACTCTAGTTAATCCAGCCTTGTCTGCAGAGGAACCTAGGAGAGTGGGACACCATTGTCAGAGCGGATGATCAGACTTATATTTGACTTGATTTCAAAGGTCTACATGGATGGTGGCTCCTTGTGATTTTTGTCATGAAATCTCTTTCCCCTCTAGTTGTTGATGCCAAAAGTACATTCACCTCTGATGTTCTACTGCTCATGTGTCATTTCTGTTATAATTTCTCCATACTTGTTACTTCTCTCATTGTTTTATCCAAATACATGAAGCAACTTGAGAGGAAGGGTTTGGGGGTTTGGTTATTTGGTAGCTTGCCTTTTTTTGTTTCAAGTTTGTCATTGTCACCATAGTCGTTGTTGTTGCTGCTGCTGCTCTTGCTGTTGTTGTCGCTGCTGTTGTTGTTGCTGCTGCTGTTGTTGCTACTGTTGTGATGGTGGGCTGTTTTGTTGTTGTTTTGTTGGTTTTGCTTTGATTTACAGTTCTAGAGGGCATAGTCCACCATGACAGCAACATGATGTCAGGACTGTGCATTTGGGACTTGCTACTTCAAATCTTGATGAAACAAGAATCAAAGAGACAGAATGTGGGGCCATGTTATCAAAGTTTAAGACCCACTCTTTAGTAATCCATTTTTCCCAGGAAGCTCCATCTCCTAGGGTAGTGGTTCTCAACTTTCCTAATGTTGTGACTGTTTAATACAGTTCTTCACGCTGTGGTGACTCCCAACCATAAAATTATTTTGCTGCTACCTTGGAACTGTAAATTTGTTATTGATATGAATCATAATGCACATATCTGATATGCAGGATATCTGACATGCGACCTTTATGAAATAGGCATTTTATCTCAGAAAGGATTGTGACCTACAGGCTAAGAACTGCTATAAAGGCTCCACAGCCTTCAAAAACAGTGCCACTATCTTGTAAGGGACATTTCATGTTCAAAGAACAGAACTCTTCATCCATATCTGTCCAGGCCCTGAGGTTTTATAAGGACTCTTAAAGTGCCAGAAACATGCTTTCTCCAAGTAATGATAACTTTGAGGACTCCTCAGAGATCCGTGTTTTTCATGTTATAACTCACCTTGCAGGATGATAAATAATATCTATTCCCAGGTACCCCACCAGCTGACATTTGAGAGTGCTCAAAAATACATGACCTTTACTAGCCACACTGATACAGAAGGCAAAACCCAGCCACTATCTCATAAGATACAAGCATCCATGTCTCCTGCCCTTCATAGGAAGTTTTATCCCAAGAGTATAGATTTTGTTCTCAGATAGTCTCTATCATATGTTTCAACAAAGAGCCTCTCATTGAAAAAAAAAAAAAAAAAAAAAAAGTACTCTGGAGCTGTTGAAACAGCTCAGCTAGCAAGAGCTCTGAGTGCTTATCCAGAGGACCTATTTTGATTCTCAGTACTCGCATGGTAGCTCACAGCTGTCTGTAACTTCAGTTGTAAGGGATATGATACCCTTTCTCACGTCTGAAAGTATCAGAAACATACATAGTAAATAGATATTATAAGCATATCCAACACTCATACAATAAAAATAGAATAAAATAAGTTTTAAAATAACTCTGTATTACCTACCCAGATAGTGAAGAATTCCAAAGTCAGTGGAAACATTTTTTTTACAGCAATAAAAATTTCCTGAATGAAATTTGTAAAGAGTAGTGATATTGCCCTTCTCAGAGGGACCATTCTCAGTGTAGAAACTCCCCACATCTGGACACTGTCTCTACTATCTACTCATCTGTAATACTCCCTGAAGAGCCCCTCCTTGAGTCACATGGGTCACATGTCAACTCACCAGGAAGTGGCATCTGAGCTTGCTGAACTATGAGGTAGCACAGGATGAATTGAACACACTTATATGGCAATGTTTCATAATGAGAGTGGTATTTCGCCTGTTCTTCTCAATTCACCAGACATTACAAAATGGCTGAGAACATTTTTCCTCCTGGGAGGTTCTACTGACACTTGGCATGACACAGGCTGCTAAACAGCCCAAACTGTACAGAACAGCTCCCTAATGGGAAGGTTTATCTAGTCCACAGTACCAGCAGTTCAAACTTGAGTACCTGAGCTCTCTAGGCACATCATTCATAGACCATAACATAGATCGACTGAGTGTATTCATTTCCTAAATGCATCTGAATTTGTGTCAGAAGTAAAATACAATTATAGGATTTACTGTGATAAACTAGCTGAAAATTCAGTAACTGGGTCAATGCAGTCCCTTCTTAGAGAGAATGGGTGATTGGTAATCAGTGTTGTACTGAGGCCCGCTGTATTCCTCCTCCTCTTTCTCCTGCTCTTCATCCCCCTGCCATCCTCAGCCTTACACTCCTCATGCTTGTGTTCTCTCGTCCCAAAAGTGACTTCAACCTCCAGTGTGATCCTGGTGAAAAAATAACAGTTCTAGTTTTCTGGGACTGGTTAAGGTGGGTACATGGTCTCTCATTCCAATATCTAACTCTTCAAACTTAATGTGCTATTGTCATTGAAAGGATAGTGGCTTTGGAAAAGTGCCCAATCTGCTTCAAAGTGTTCAAAGCGTGTCCCAAGCATATCTAACAAGCTCTCTGAAAAGCCAACACTGCTGGCACAAGGTACTGGGCCAGCTACTACACTTCAAGTAGAAAAATTCAAGCTCACACTCCTCTTGTCTTTAAAGAAGTTGGTTGTGTTGGTGTGAATGAGAATGATCTTCATGGGCTAATATATTACTAGAATGTTTGATCTTCCATTGATGAAATTGTTTGGGAAGAAATAGGAGGCATGGCCTTGTTAAAGGGGGTATATCACTCAAGGTGGGTTTTGAGGTTTCAAAAGCCAATGCCATTCCCAGCTAGTTCTCTCTGCTTCATACTTGCAAATAAAGACAGACTCTCTCAGCTACTGCTCCAGGACTACACCTGCCTGTTGTCATGCTCCTCTTGCCTTGATGGCCATGGGCTCACCTTCTGAGACCTTTAATCTCTAATAAAACTCTTCCACACTGCCTTAGTCATAATCTTTTTACAGCAATAGGAAATAACTAAGATACTGGCCAGTCTTTTCTCCATTGCATTGTGCTTTTGACTTATCCTGAACTTACTTTGACTTTAAAATAATGGTTTTTTTTAATTTTTATTGGATATTTTATTTACATTTCAGATGTGATCCCATTCCCCCACCCCACGAACCCCGTATCCCATCCCCCCTGCTCCTACTTCTATGAGGATGTACCCCCACCCACACACTCCCACCTCCCCACCTACAAATTCCCCCACACTGGGGCATACAGCATTCACTGAATCAAGGACTTCCTCTCCCACCTCTCCCAACAATGCTATCCTCCCCTATATATACAGCTGGAGCCATGGGTCCCTCCCTATGTGCTCCCAGGCTGGTGGTTTAGACCTTGGGAACTCTGGTTGGTTGGTATTGTTGTTCTCACCATGGAGCCACAAACTTTTCAGCTCCTTCAGTCTTCTCACTCACTCCTCCATTGGGAACCCCTTGATCAGTTCAATGGTTGGCTGTGAGCACCCGCCTCTGTATATGTCAGGCTCTGGCAAACCTCTAAGGAGACAGCTATATCAGGCTCCTGTCAGCATGCACTTCCTGGCATCCACATCAGTGTCGACCTTTGGTGACTGCACATGGAATGGATATCCAGGTGGAACAGTCTCCAGACGACCCCTCCTTCAGTTTCTGTCCCATGCTTTGTCTTCATATTTGCTCCCATGAGTATTTTGTTACTCCTTCTAAGAAGGATCAAAGCGCTCACACTTTGGTCTTTCTTCTTCATGAGCTTCATGTGGTCTGTGAGTTGCATCTTGGGTATTGTGAGCTCTTGGGCTAATATCCAATTATCAGTGCATACCATGTGTGTTCTTTTGTGATTGGGTTACCTCACTCAGGGTGATATTTTCTAGTTCCATCCATTTGCCTAAGAATTTCTCGAATTCTTTATTTTTGATAGCTGAGTAATACTTTATTGTATAAATGTACCACATTTTCTGTATCCATGCCTCTGTTGAAGGACATCTGGGTTCTTTCCAGCTTCTGGCTATTATAAATAAGGCTGCTATAAACATAGTGGAGCATATGTCCGTGTTATATGTTGGAGCATCTTCTGGGTATATGCCCAGGAGTACTATAGCCGGATCCTCAGGTAATGCTATGTCCAATTTTCTAAGGCACCACCAGACTGATTTCCAGAGTGGTTGTACCAATTTGCAATCCCACCAACAATGGAGAAGTGTTCCTTTTTCTCCACATCCTTGCCAGTATCTGCTATCACCTGAGTTTTTGATCTTAGCCATTCTGACTGGTGTGAGGTGGAATCTCAGAGTTGTTTTGATTTGCATTTCCCTGATAACTAAGGATGTTGAGCATTTCTTAAGGTGCTTCTCAGCCATTCGAGTTTTCTCGGTTGAGAATTCTCTGTTTAGCTCTGTACCACACTTTTTAATAGGGTTATTTGGTTGTCTGGAGTCTAATTTCTTGAGTTCTTTGTATATATTGGATATCAGCCCTCTATGGGATTGGTAAAGATCTTTTCCCATTCTGTTGGTTGCCATTTTGTCCTATTGAAAGTATCCTTTGCCTTACAGAAACTTTGCAATTCTATGAGGTCCCATTTGTCAATTCTTGATCTTAGAGCATAAGCCATTGGTGTTCCTTGCAGGAACTTTTCCCCTGTGCCCAGGCCTTTGAGGGTCTTCCTTACCTTCTCTTCTGTTAGTTTCAGTGTATCTGGTTTTATGTGAAGGTCCTTTATCCACTCTCAGCAATGGACAGATCATGTAAACAGAAACTAGACGGAGACACAGTGAAATTAACAGAAGTTATGAACCAAATGAATTTAACAGATATCTATAGAACATTTCATCCTAAAACAAAAGAATATACCTTTTCTCAGCACCTCATGGTACCTTCTCCAAAACAGACCATATAATTGGTCACAAAACAGGCCTCAACAGAGACAAAAAAAATTGAAATAATCCCTTGCATCCTATCAGATCACCACAGACTAATAACAATAATAATAAAAAATATTTAATAATAACAAAATAATAATAATTATTCAATAATAACAAAAACAATGGAAAGCCCACTTACACTCAGAAACTGAACAACACTCTACTCAATGATGATTTGGTCAAGGAAGAAATAAAGAAAGAAATTAAAGCCTTTTTAGAATTTAATAAAAATGAGGACACATCATACCAAAACTTGTGGGACTCCATGAAAGCAGTGCTAAGAGGAAAACTCATAGCTCTAAGTGCCTACAAAAAGAAACTGGAGAGAGCATACACTAACAACTTGACAGCACACCTGAAAGCTCTAGAACAAAAAGAAGCAAATACTCCCAAGAGGAGTAGACTGCAGGATATAATCAAACTCAGGGCTGAAATCAACCAAGTAGAAACAAAAAGAACTATACAAAGTATCAACAAATCTGGTTCTTTGAGAAAATCAACAAGATAGATAAACCCTTAGCCAGACTAACCAAAGGGCACAGAGACAGTATCCAAACTAATAAAATCAGAACTGAAAAGGGAGACATAACAACAGAAACTGAGGAAATTTAAAAAATCAACAGATCCTACTACAAAAGCCTATATTCAACAAAACTAAAATAATGTTAAAACAGTGCTGAACCTTGATGTTGAATAAGGACCTTTTCCTGGGCTGGTGATATATGGTATGCTGCATTCTCACAAGGCTGGATGACAGCAATAAGTTACAGCTTATGCTCAGCAACATAAGACAACCAGGACTTTATTGTAGAACAGGCTTTGATATCCCCAATGTTGGGCTACCATAGGATTCTGTGTGTGGCTAACATGGTAAACTAAGCTTGGGCATTTGAAGTGATAATTTGTTCAGCCGCTCTGAACTCCCTGCCAGTGGTGCCCACATGCTTGTCACTACTGTCCAATGTTCTAGATTCACGAAAGAAAGACATACATACACAATCTTATATTTTAAATACCTTAAACAGCTCAAAGGCTAGGCTACTCTCTAACTCCATGTGGCTAACACACACTCCCCTCCATTCCTGAGTTAATACTTACTAAATCTATATTTCATTTTTGCTTTCCTGGACCCTGCCGGGTAGCCTTCCTGGGACAGCTTTCCCCCTGTACCTACATGTCAGCTCTCTCTCCTTCCTGCACCTTTCCAGTGTGGTTCAGTTCTTACACTCTCTTTATGATGGAATCCCTCTTCTACCTTTCCCAATCCCTTCTCAGAAAAGCTAGGAGTTCTACCTCTGTCTCCCTGCCTAGCTATTGGCAGCCAGTAACTTTACTGACCAATCAAAAACCAACTGGGGACAGACTTCCTTTAGTCCTATGTGCAGGACACTGCAAACAGGTTTTTGGGTAGCATAATTAGCATGAGAACACAAGCCACTGCTAGCTTTCTATAAATCAAGCCATTATGGATCTTCAACTTATTGTGTGGTTTATGAAGATGTTATTGAGTACCTGTATTCAGATGGAGGCTTACCTAAAATGGCCAGGAAACTCCTGTTGAGTGGCATACAAGAAATACTTGGAAGTATAAAAAAGCACTATTTATTCTTAAACCTTCTTGACAATGCTTTTGTGATCCTTGACTAATTAACCTACATGTATAGTGGGTTGGCCCAATGCTGCTTGTATGCTAATGTTAATTTGAGGTCCCCAAGACTGATTGCCCAGAGATAAGAGAGTCCACCTAAGATACTGAGTGACTTAGCCCCCAAGTTATTTCCAATTGGTAAATAAAGATGCCAACAGTCAATAGCTGAGCAGAAGAGACAGAGGTGAGGTTTAGGTTTCAGGCGTTGGAGAGAGAAGGAGCTCATAGAAGAAGGTGCAGGAGGAGAAGAGAGAAGCTGCCATGGGTTAAGAGTCAAGAAAGTGTGGCCCTGAGGGCTGTCCAATTGGAGTTAAGAGTGGCCCAGATGGAACACAGTAAATAGTAAGTAATAACTCAGGGTTATTGATAGGAAAATAGATTCTAACAGCACGGAAGGTGGGCAGCTGCCTAGCTATTGTGATGCTTAAGGCTTGTTGTAAATATAAAGGCTGTGAGTGTATCTTTTATTTGGAAACATAAATGGTCTAAGGCAGGATTGAAACCCCAGGCCGGGGTTTTAAAGTAATTTCTAAAACATAAATGCAATATACATTTCCTATTTGGTTTTCCACCTTCACATTGGTATATGGTGATTTTACAAGAAAGTTGGCTAGGATTAAATACAGTCTCGGGCCCTTGATCCCTTATTCAAAGGATTTTCACCCAAGCATACTGCACAAATCCATGATAGTTTTAGATATTTTTTTTTTAAAAAAAAAGGTAACATAGCACATATGACATACATTATATAACAGGTCCATAAGAGTCCAAGACTAAAGCCTAAAAGTGTACCCTAATCTTTATGCAGCAAACAGAAGTAATAATAATAATTAAAAAAAAAAAAACCAGCTAAAGTTCATCTCAGGGTCTGCTGCCAAATGTGTTCAGATCAGGTATGAGTTACAAGGAACCTTTCCATTTTCAAAGATTTTCTGAATCTTAGAACTGTGCATGAAGAGTCTGTGAACTTCTCGTCTGGGAGAGCATTCTCTCTGCAAAAAGATAATGCACACCCTTTCCTCCTGCTGAAAGACAAGACATGTTCCTTTGCTCTCTGCTGACCATGCCCCTTCCCTCCTGTACATTTCTGGTGAAGTAGAGGAAGCCTTTGGACAACAAATGCAGAGCAGGATCACAGGATCTAGGGTGTAAGAAAACAAGACTTCAGAAAGTGCCCAGCCGAGGTCAGGTAGGATCCAAAGTCAAGGCTACACTGCGTGTAGAAAAGGTCCACAACGATGTCTGGCTCCTCTATAAACCACACACTAGTCCACACACATACACACATTCACACACACACACAAGCACAATTACAGTCTTAGAGCTCTCACGACTCAGTTCAAGACGAAACTCAGAAGCAAGGATATGGTGAAAGACAGAAGCAGAAAGCCAATTTGGGTACAACTTATACTATTTGCCCTTTAACTCCTAAACTTGACAAGAATTTCATCACAGAAGACATTCAACCATCCATCTTAAAACTGTGCTCAGTAGAGGGGACAGCAGGCAGAAGGTTATGTAGCTGCTACGTGCTTCTTTTCATTCAAGATTTGACCTTTGCAGGCAGGGCTTCCCTTATTCTTTATTTCACATCTGATCTTATAATTATCACTCTGTGCAATAAGTGGAGATGAAACTTCTGCGTTGCATTGTAGGAGGTGGAAGGAGCAAAACCATTTGTCAATCCAATTTATCCACCCCTGGTTTCCTATCCCCACACAGGTTCCTATCAGAACCTGTCCTAAGAGAGTACAGGACCACCTGTGTCTTCAGAAGCAAGGTATGCATTCCCAGATTACATGGCAAAACAGAGGCCAGAAGTCAGGGTGTACTCATGTTCTGAGCAGCTGGCTGAGCAGTCAAGCCCTGACTGTAAGAAGCTGGATCTCACCCTTGGATGTATTTGATGATGAAACTGGGAGCTTGATGTTGTTTGGGCGAAAATTCAGAGAAAAAGCCCAACTCAGCACATTCATTCTGAACCTGGTTTCTGGTGTTAACTACCTGTTTTTGATGCTGACTGTGTGGCCTTAAGCTGGTTATTTAGTTCTGATACTGTTTCTTTGCACATAAGTTCAGATAACAGGAACTGCCAGAAACACTGAAATAAGCTCGTGAGAAGAGCTCACGGTGGGTGCCTCAGCCCACAGTGTGTGCCTCTACATTCATCACTGAGTATGAGCAGAGCCCACAGTGGTGGCCTTTGCATCCATCACTGAGTGTGAGCAGAGCTCACAGTGGGGAAGGGGGTCGGCATCCATTGCTGAGTGTAAGTAGAGCACACAGTAGGGGTACATAGTAAGTGGCTCTGTCTCCATCACTGAGTGTGAGCAGAGCCCACAATAGACACCTCTGCATCCATCACTAAATATAAACAGAGTGCATAATAGGCCTCTACATCCATCCCTGTGTGGGAGAAGAGCACAGACCAGGGGCCTCTGCATCCATTACTGTTTTATCATTCTAGCTTCCATGTCCAACCAGAACTGAACTGAAAGCCAGGCTCTACTGACCAGCCAGCCCTTAAGGGCTACAGATTACCCATACATAGTGGGCACTGGGATTTATCCTTTGCTCTGCTCCAGTCTTCAGATAATGCTTTTAGAAAGCATGGCTAGGCCCTTGGCATCTAATTTTTCCAGGGAGACAGTGGTCCATTTTGCAGATGAATAACTATGCTAGACAAAACCAAATGAAAGGCCCGAATCCCATGATTACTAAAAGAGGTAAATCCGAATCTATGCAGTTTCAGAATCTAGGTTTTTCCTATGCCATTTGTGTTCTACAGAATGCCACCCCACCTACAGGGACTTAGAACTAAAAGACTGAAGAGCCTAAACTGGACTCTCATCTTTCTGGAGAGAAAGAAATATTGACAGGAAAGGGCATTCTCCACAAACAAACCAATGTTGGAATGCAGATCACAAAGGACACAAAGGACAGTCACTATTGTCCCCATCATGCCATTCAGCCTGGGATGAACAAGTTAGTGATAAACATGAGGGCAAGACAGAGTGTTCTGGAAAACACAGAACTCATCTTTAAATCAGGTAAATGTTGCTCCTTAAACAACTCACATCTCCAGCCTTAAAAAAATGCCTCTTGCATGCATGTCTTCAGAACCAGTTTGTGGTCCTTCCTCTACTTTGTTCCCTGTGGAGACCAGAAAAAAAGTGACCTAGTCAATGAAGAGTGTCCCACTGCTCCAAATCTCCTCTATAACGGAAGGCTCCAGAGAGCCAGAGAAGGGGACAACTAATCCTTCCAACAGCTGAAGAATTATGTCTTGGACCTTAGATGCTACGTTCCTGGAATCTGTGTAGTCCAACAGAAATCTTCCTTGGCTGCCTAGAGAAAGAGAGATGCTGAGTCTCGTCTAGGTGATTGGCAAGGGAGATACATGCTGTTCCCCACATGTGTTCACACCATTCAGACGTTCAGCTGGGCAAAGACACAGGAGCAGCCCCATCAGTAAGAACACAAGCATCCTACAGCCTGCCTGGGGCTGTGGCCCTGCAGCCAACAATCTGGCTGGGCATGAATGAGATCGCTCCTAGCAGAGTTCCAAGCTGGAAGGAATCGTTAAAACGGTGGCTATTATTTCTCTGCAGAAAAAAAGAGATTCAGTTGGGGGTCATTCTAAAATAGTCTTTGCAGAGACATCTGTTCTGGTGGCAGCTCCACTCAAGCAAGTATGCAATGCTTTAGTTTCCAGAGAAACTGATCAAAGGGTGTTTGCATGCAGAACAGCGCATTTTCATAGCAAATGCCTGGCATGTTTGCAAATACTAAATGAGAGATAATTCGGGTGGGGTGGGCTGGTGAGAGTGTCCTGTCAATGTTGATCTGATGGCCTTCTTGTGGCTGCTTCAGGCCAGGCTGAGGTGACTGGAGGGATTCTAATGAAACTGATAACATCTCTTGCTTGGCTAGAAGATGACTCACCAGCCAGAGACTCATTAGCACAGGGTCACCCAGGAACTGAGAGGTTCCTTTCAGAACAGGAGGCACAGATATCCAGCACACAGCTTGCATTTCAATGACTCTCTTTCACAGAGGAGAAGCTGGCTTAGCTAAACCAGGAATGCACATCCTCAAAAGAGAAGAGTGATTGCTGCTAATTAGGGATAATTTTAAGACTCTCCAACAAAACGCAGGTGGAATTCTTTCATTTCATTTGCCTTTGAGTTGGTCTGAAACGCTGGCTGCTGTCCAACAAGTATCTATAGTTCCTGTGAATTCATAAGGATCCAGGGCTTCAACACAAAGTCCAGCTGAGCAGTCAGTGTTCACCTTAGTAACATCAGTGTCCTGGCTGTGTTTATGTATAATTATCATGGTGTCAGATACACCAGCCAGAGAACCATGCTGATAATAAAAGACTGGCATTTTGCTGGTAGATATGTGTGGCTTTCTTGCCCCAGTAGAGCTAGCTGTCTAGAGCATGTCTCACCATGTGATAGACATTAATATTTGGGAACCATCCTCCTTCAAAGAACTGATGTCTCATCTTTTCCTCTTGTCTTGATTCCAGGTTCTTCTTCCTGGCTATACTTTCTCTATCTGGAAACTGCCTAGATTTTATGTACTTCCTTTGCCTTGTATGTTATTGGTCCTATTTCTCTACTGATGAGTCTTCTTTCTATACTTCATCTTTCCCATCCATTCAGACTCATATTTTCCCAAGCTCAGATGCAATAGGACCAAGAGCCTGCCCAAGGCACAGTTTGATATAGGGTCTCACAATGAGTACCTAATCTTTGTTTGCCTTTTATGTTTGAAAGATTTTATTAATTGGGGGAGGGGCAGGGTATATGCTATGAGTACCAAGAGAGGCAGATTCCTTTGTAACAATAGAGTCTGACCTGCCCAATGAAAGTGCTTGAAGCTTTGAAGCTATGCAGAAGCAGCACCACGCACACTTAATTACTGTTTTCTTTGTTGTATTCTTGTTTTTTTTTTTTTATTGGTCTATTTGTTTTCTAAAAAGAGAGAGAGAAGATATGGAGATAGATGGGCAAGGAGGTGGGAAAGATCTGGGAGGGAACAAGATGGGGGAAATCATGATCAGAATAGATAGTAGGAAAATATTATTTTCAATGGAGAGAACTGTCTTTCTTGTCACAGTCCTTGTCCCAGTAGTTAGGAGGTACTTAGTGACCAGAGCTACCTGTACCTTTAGTCTCTTGAACCAGAGGGAAAAAAATAGAGATAAAAGTAATTGAAGGCAAGAGAAAAGGAGAAGGAGGAGGAAGAACAACAAAGAACAAGAAGTAGCAGCAATGAAGGAAGAGGAGAGGAGGAGATCATGTAGGTAGACAATAGATGACAGACAGACCGTAGATAGAGAGTAGGCAGAGGATTGATAACAGATGGATAGACAGACAGACAGACAACATTCACTAGCATCCTGAGCTCCAAAGAAGCAAACACTTTCTATGCCCTCCTCTGCTCTCCCTGAACTCAGACTACCACCCAGGTAAGGCAGTGAACACCATCCTCCCTTCAACATATGGTAAACACAACCTTTCCTATTTCCCACATTCACTTTCTCCACAGATGTGAACTCATTTCTGCCTCTGTTTGCTTAGAAATTAGTGTCAGATGCAAAATGGTTTTTCTGTGATTATTCTTAAGTAGTATTTCTATTGTACACAGTTGGAAAATTACCTTCCTCATATTTTCTAATGCAGGCAAATGACGCAACATGAATTCGCTCTTAAATGTCTTGCCGGCAATATTCTCAATGATTACTGCACTAGTATTTTTCTGAGTACTTACCACTGATCATGTTTGTCTTAGGTCGCCACTTCCCAGAGGAGACATTAGACTGTCACACAGAAGCCATAGTTTGTTCATTCCATGGCAATAAAAACATGTTCTCTCAAAACAGCTCTAATGTTTTAACCAGCTTTCTCATCAGAGCAGGAGGACAAATTAAGAGTTGTCATGGGCCAAGCAAAAGGAAGGGTGTTTAGTCCCTGAAATTTCATATGTTGAAGACTTACCGCCCAAATTTATATATTCAATGGCATTTGCCACTTGGGGCACCAGGTAGTAATTAGGGTTGAGGGCCTCAGAGTGGAACCTTCTAATAGCATTCATGGCTTTATAAAATTGAATGAGCACACTAGCCTCACCTCACAACGCCATTTGGGATATGATGACACAATAAAGAAGCCCTTACAGGGCACTCTTGGACTTTCAGCCTCCGGAACTATGAACTAAATCAGTGTGAATCCCAACCCCCATGGGGGTCACATATCAGATAATCTGTATATCAGATATTTATTATGATGAACAATAATAATAAACTTACAGTTATGAAGTAGCAACAAAATAATTTTATGGTGGGGGGTCACCCCAACATGAGGAACTGTATTAAAGGGTTGCACTATTAGGAGGGTTGAGAACAACTGGACTAAATAAACTTCTATTCTTATTGCGTTACAATGACAAGTATTTCCACAGCAACTGGAAACAGAACAAGACAGCAAGAAATGCTTACAGTAATGAAATTATTCTGTGTTGGACTATATTAATGTCAATACCCTATCTGTGATGTTATCATTAAGCTTTCCAAGATGTACTGTTAGAGGAAATAAGTCAAGGGTAAATCATGAGATCTTAATATTGTTTCTTGTCTTAATTAATTAATTATTTTATTTATTTGCAGCCCAAATGTTGCCCTTCCTTCCCATCTCCCCTCACAGGGAAGGTGCCCACCCTTGGGGTGGATCTCAAGTTGGGCCTGACACTGGTCAACCATTCATTCAGCCTCTACTCCATTTTTGTCCCTGCATTTCTTTTAGATAGGAGCAATTTTAGGTCAAATGTTTTGCAGATTGGTTATGTCCCTATCCCTCTAATGGAGGTCCCC
Organism: Arvicanthis niloticus; assembly: GCF_011762505.2. Lineage (NCBI taxonomy): Eukaryota > Metazoa > Chordata > Mammalia > Rodentia > Muridae > Arvicanthis > Arvicanthis niloticus. The sequence goes on along the minus strand of NC_047668.1, from coordinate 43,456,623 downwards.
TATGGCTACTGGACATTACAGGGATCCAGGTCAGTTGAGACTGTTGGTCTTCCTGTGGGGTTGCCATCCTCTCCAGTTCCTTCAGTCCTTCCCCTAACTCTTCAATAAGGGTCTCTGATCTCCTTTCAATACTTGGCTATAAGTATCTGCATCTGCATCTGCCTCAGTCAGCTGCTGCAAGAGCCTCTCAGAGGACAAGCATGCTAGGCTCTTGTCTGCAAGCACAACATAGTATCAGTAATAGTGTCAGGTTTTAGTACCCACCCATGGGATGGATCCCAAGTTCTGCCTGTCACTGGTCGGCCTTCCCTTCAGTCTCTGTTCCATTTCTGTTCCTGCATTTCTTTTAGACAGAAACAATTTGGGGTCCAAAATTTTGTAGGTGGGTTGATGTCCCCATTCCTCCACTGGAGGTAGTCTCTTTAGGTTCCTTACCTCCACTGCTAGGCATTTTGTCTAAGTTCACTCCCACTGAGTCCTGGGAACCTCCCCCACCCCAGGTCTCTGAGATTTTCTAGAGGTTTCCCATCCCATGTCTTCCCTTCTGCAGCTGCATATTTCCATTCATTCTCCTGGGTCTATGGGACTGTCTCCTGTGCCCCCCCCCCAATACCTGATCTTGCCCTCCTTATCTCTTTCCCCTCCCCTCTCCCACCCAAGTTCCTCCTTCCCTCTGCCTCCCATGATTAATTTGCTCCCTCTTCTGAGTGGGATTTAAGCATCATCATTTGGGCCTTCCTTCTTTTTTAACTTCTTACGGTGTGAGGGATATATATTGTGTACTTTTTGGCTAATATCCACTTATCAATGAGTATATACCATGCATGTCCTTTGGGGTCTAGGTTACCTCCCTCAGGATGATATTTTTTTTTTCTTTTTTTTTTTAAACAAATAAAGTTTTATTGAAACACAGGCACATTCATTTCTTTATTCAGTAACAATGGCTGTTTTTATACTATGAAGACAGGGTCAGGCAGTTATGACACAGGCAACATGGCTTGCCAAGCCCAGAGTATTTACTCTCAGGTCTTTTATAGAGCATGTGGGTTGACACCTAGCTGAGTAGCAAGTGCCATTTCTCTTACGGTTCACTTGCATTGTTTTCAGAGGGATCCGAAGATCTATAGTCTGAGAAAATATGCAGACAGAAGCCCAGTGTGGGCGGTGCAAACCTATAAGCTAGCATTAGGGAAGTGGAAGCAGGAAGATTTAAGAGTTTGTAGCTAGCATGTGCTGTATGAAAACTGGTCTAAAAAATGTAGCAACAAATGACATGTGGCTTAAGGCTTTTATGACATTCTAGACAATGTAAAGAAGGAAATTAAAAATGTAAAGCAATAGGCAGTATCTCTAGGCAATAATTTCAGTGAACTGGACTGTTACAGAGAAAACCGAGAGCCAGTCCAATACATACAATTATCACTTTATGTCAAGTAAACATTCTTTGTGGTGGCAACAGTATTGTTGACAGAATTATAAGTGGCTGACAGACTGTATCCACCATATCAGTATACAGGCCTTTTTCTCTGAAAAATGTCCAGGAGAGATGATGAGGGAAAGGTTAGGAACTGTGAGAGTCCCGGTGCCCAGGACTCAGAACTTCAGGGGAATGACAGGCCAGTACTTCGGCTGCTTTCTGTCACAATGCTTATCAAAGCTCAGCTGCATAGCAGCCTCCATGGCCAGGATCTTGGGAGCACTGTTCCCATACAAGCGCTTCATCTCTGCTTGGCGCCGCCCCCAGGGCTTCTCAGATGGGGGCTCCACTGACCTGTGGTGGCTGAAGTACAGGCCATGGTCCGCGTTCACATAGTCATTCAGGCGCTCTGCATCCAGCTGCTGCTGTCGCGGTCTCTCTTCTCTGTGCTTCTCAGTCTGTGCAAAGTACTGGCGGAGCTCCTCAGTGATTTCCATATTGCTCAGGTCGCACTCCACTTCATCATCTGAATCCGACTCCAGCTCTTCCTCTTCATACAGTGCTTCATTTTCTCTTGTGGATGTCTGGGTTCTATTGCTGTTATGCAGAGGCTGCCCAGGGCTTTTGAGATGGGAAACAGTGTAGGGAGACTCCTGCCTGCCATGTGCTGGCCTTGAGAGTTCCAAGGATGCCAAGCCTCATAAGCAAGAGAGTTCCAGGGAAGAACTTCATGAGGGAAGAACCATGGAGAAGTGAAATAGAAATCCCTCAACTTTCTGTAGATATTCTAGTGGCTTTGCATCCAAAGCATTGCATGATGATAATGCTGCCAGTATCTTGCATATACTGGGTGACAATACCAAGATGAAGTAGCCCTCCATTTTGAGGCCATTGCTGTAATCTCCGATTGCAGAAGTCCAAATGGGAACTTGCGGGCACGTAGCTTGAAGATCTCAGGCGGTGGGCAACAACGGACCTAGTTCTCGTGGCGGGGAGGAGGATGGGCGATATTTTCTAGTTCCATACATTTGCCTGCAAAATTCATGATATCCTTGTTTTAAATAGCTGAATAGTATTCCACTGTGTAAATGAACCATGTTTTCTGCATTCATTCTTTGGTTGAGGAACATCTGGGTTGCTTCCAGTTTCTGGCTATTATGAATTAGGCTGCTATAAACTTTGTGGAGCACATGTCCTTGTGGTATGGTGGAGCATCTTTTTGGTATATGCCCAGGAGCAGTATGGCAGGTCTTCAGGTAGAACTTCTTCCAGTTTTCTGAGAAATCGCCACATTAATTTCCAGAGTGGTTTTACCAGCTTGCAATCCCACCAGCAATGGAGAAGTGTTCCTCTTTCTTCACATTATCACCAGCATGTACTGTCACTCAAGTTTTTTATTTTAGCCATTTTGATTGGTATCAAGTAGGATGTCAGAGTTATTTTGATTTGCATTTCCCTGATGACTAAAAATGTGAACATTTCTTGAAGTACTTCCTGACTAGTCAAGATTCCTCTATTGAGAATCCTCTGCTTAGCTTTATACCCCATTTGTTAACTGGGTTATTTGGTTTGTTGAAGTCTAATTTCTTAAGTTTTTTAAAATATATTTTGGATATTAACCCTCTACTGGATGCAGGATTAGTGAAGATCTTTTCCCAATATGTAGGCTGCCATTTTGTCCTACTGACAATGTCCTTTGCCTTAAAAAAAGCTTTTCAATTTCAAGAGGTCCCATTTATCAATTTTTGACCTTAGAACCTCAGCCATTGGTGTTCGATTTAGAAATTTTCTTCTGTGCCAATGTGTTTAAGGTTATTTGCCAATTTCTCTTCAATTAGATTCAGTGTATCTGCTTTTATGTTGAGGTCCTTGATCTACTTGGACTTGAGCTTTGTGCAGGGTGATAAATATGGATAAATTTGCATTCTTCTGCATGTAGACACCAGTTAGACAAGCACTATTTGTTTAAGATGCTTTCTTTTTTTCCACTGTATGGTTTTAGCTTCTTTATCAAAGATCAGGTGTCTATAGGTGTATGGGTTTATTTCAGGGTCTTTGTTTCTATTCCATTGATCAACCTGTCTGTCTCTGTACCAATACTATGCAGTTTTTATCACTATTGCTCTGTTGTACAGCATGAGGTCAGGGATGGTGATTTCTCCAGAAGTATTTTTCTTGTTCAAAATTGTTTTGGCTATCCTGGGATTTTTGTTTTCCTATATGAAATAGAGAATTGCTCTTTCAATGCTAGAGCAATTACACAACAAGGGATACAAATTGGAAAGAAAGAAGTCAAGGTATCACTATTAGCAGATGATATAATAGTTTACATAGGCAACCCCCAAAATTCTACCAAAGAACTCCTATAGCTGATAAACAACTTCAGCAAGTCTGGATATAAAATGAACACAAAGAAATCAGTAGCCTTCCTTTATACAAACAATAAACAGGCTGAGAAAGAAATTAGGGAAACAACATCCTTCACAATAGCCGCAGATAATGTAAAATATCTTGGTGTAACTCTAATCAAGCAAGTGAAAAATCTGTATGACAAGAACTTCAAGTCCCTGAAGAAAGAAATTAAAGAAGACCTCAGAAGATAGAAAAAAATCTCCCATGCTCATGGATTGGTAGGATTAACATAGTGAAAATGGCCATCTTACCAAAGGAATCTACAGATTCAAAGCAATTCCCATCCATATTATTTCTTATAGTTGCATCTACATCTATCTTGGAACTTCAAATCTAGCCATAAAAACTTGGAAACAACAAAAGAGATGCTTCACACATAGAGAATAGGTGTATCTAGATGGTTGAATCTGGTGAGTGAAGATGAGGTCTATCAATCAAGGGCCACCTGCCGTCTTCCCTCAGGCTTCCTGAGATACAGATACCTCACTTCTTGAGAAGAGGAGAACTTAGACAAGTGTGTGTGGGGGGGGGATGCAAAACCAATCCTTCTTGAGCCCCAGGGAATGATAAATGGGAGACAGAGAGAGCGAGAACACAGCACATAAGATAGGGATGATATACTTAAGGAGCTTTGGACTTTTGTGTTAGAAAAAGACAAGGAAAATGACAGCACTGGACCCCTTTCCTTTGAGAGTTCTGGAAGATGTCACAAGTCCAAGTACAACAGTGTAGCTTAGCATTCAGTGGAATGGGAGGCAACTATCCTGAAGATGTAATTTTTTAAGCCATCTTCATTTTTTTTTTTTGTCAACTCTATGATTTGAACAGGGAGGCATCATGGCAAGTAACTACCAGGAATTTAGGGGTGTCATTCAGATACCAAAGCCCCAATTCAAGAAGCCAACTCTTTTCTCTGCTGAATTCACAGACACTCATTTATAGGAAGGAACTGGAGTGGAAAGAAGACTTCTCTACTGGCCACTATGTGCTAGTAGGGAAGTGTCCCCATTCCACAAGGAGAACCACTCAAACTGTGTTCTTCAGGTACCTGTAATCAAATTATAAGTACTTGTTAGAATGTCCTGCTAAGTTCTGTGAATTCTAGGTAATTGAGGGGCTTATGAGAGGGTGATGGTTAGCACAGAAGAGACCTAGCCGTAGAACCTGAGAGTGTGAGGATTAGCATGGCAGGGGCCTAGCAATGGATCCTGAAAGGGTGACGGTTAACATGGGAGAAACTTAACAGTGGAACATGAGAGGGTGATGGTTAGCATAAAAGACTCATAGCAATAGAACATGAGAGGGTTAGCATGGAAGAGGTCTGACAGTTGATCATGAGAGAGTATATGGTTAGCATGTAAGAGGCCTGGAAACTTTGAAGTGTTATTGGATCAAAGATCAAAGAGAGTTTCATAGACTCAAAGGTAGTTCTGTGGATGTCAAGAATAGTCTTATGGAGATCAAGAATAGTCTCTTGGAGATGAGGAGTAGGTCTTGAAGAGCCAAGGGTGATCTCCTGAAGGTCTGTGTTTGTAAGATCAAGTGTGATGCTAACTAAGTCCAGGTGCAGCACTGAACTCAGCCTACGCAGGTAGGGTAGAAACAGAACATAATGCTCTGAGCTCTAGATACATGGAGCCCTCTCAGGTAGGGTTTCTCTACTCTAGGTCCTCCTGTACCCTACTAACATTTGCTCTAATATAATGCAGGATATGTTTGGAGACCCATTTGATTACATGAGCATGAACATGATTTCTACAGAATTAAAGGACCAGGAGACAGGTTCAGATATTACAGGAACTGAAGCTTACAAAATGTTGGTGGGGCCCACGAAGGTAATTCAGTAGGTTAAGGCATTTGATGCTAAGGCTGATAATCTGAGTTGATGACCCTCTGAGTTCTAGCCCTAACTTGTCCTCTGACCTCCATAAGCACCCTGTGACAAGTATACACACACACACACACACAAAACAGAGAGACAAAAACACAGGCACATACATGAACACACAGACACACAGATATATACATATATATATATATATATATATATATATATATATTACATACAAATATTTCACAAAACATAGGACCAAATAAGAGCTGAGATGGACAGTGAAACTGGAGTCATTAGTTTTATAGCAAATCTGATTATCCAGAGTTGCATCTAATTTTTCCTTGGCATCTGGCTCTCATGAACACTCAGAACTTGCTTAGGGAAGAAGAAAAGATCAAGTGGTTCCCCACAAAAAGAGCTGAGGATGAATAAATAAGACATTTCTTAGCCTTATACTTAAAAGGTGGTTTGATTCCTTCCATTTAGATGGCAAGCACTCCAGGTCGTCCTTGGAGGACTGACCTCACTTGCTATTTTTGCCTGAGTCCCTGAGCTTGGGCATCAGAGGGATTTACAGGCTCTGATCACCAGGTCTAAGCACACGGAAGCTGAGAATCTGGTCACCTGCTATTTGCAACCAGATTAGATAAATCCTCCAAGGAACACGTGTTTTCACTTCAATGTTCAATCACAAAAGAACCAAAGAAACAGTTAAAATGAAAACCGAAGGTCGGTTTCAAGCTTGTGGCAGAAGGATGAGGGCTTTGCCTCAGAGCTAAAAGCCTTTTCTCCCCAGAGAACACATGCCATCAGGAAGCCTGCCTATTACCAGACTCATCCTTCCCAGCATTGAAAATATTAAGGAGCATGTTACCCATACACATCCTCTAGACACAGAGGATTCTAAAACTTAGAACCATCATTTCTTAAGCCCATTGTCTAATTTCCTGCCTGCTGGCCTGATTAATTGTTCATGCCCCAGGTGTAGTGAAATGGCATATCCACCTACCTAACATCTGCTTCTGCATGTTCCTCCAGATGTGTCATTCAAATGCCTCTAGGTCCCCCATCATCTACGAGGGTATCCCAGATGTACAAAATAGGAACTCCACATCCTCTTCTCTACCGAAGAGCTAAAACTAATTAACTAAGAAATTAATTAATTAATTAACTCACTAGCCTAGCTTCTATCCTTAGGTTTTAGCTTTGACTTGACTTAAGACTTTGCTGCTGGCAGGGGCTCCTGACAGAAGAGGGGTCTCTATTCAGTCTGGGAACATGAGGCACTTGTGGGCATCAGTGGACACACAGAATGCTCACTAATGTGCCCTTGGGAATCCAATGGTGGATAGGGCTATCACAGCTCCTGCAATTATGAGTAAGGAATTTAACGAAGAAAAATGCAAAGTCAGACAGCAAAATAAAAAGGTATACATAGGATAAGGCCAAGGCCTTCGAGATTTCTTTTACTTCTAGGGGAGCACGAATCCACTAGTGTACTACAAAGATGTTAACTAGATATCAGTCCCAGAAGAAAAGAAGAAAACCACATGTCCTTGCCTTGTCTTTCTTTTGAATGTCAAATGCCTTCCTATGGAGACAGAGCTGATGGAGTGGTCACTTCTGCAGGGGTCACTGGGAGTTCATTGCAACTGCAGCTCTCTAGCTCACGGCAGTGAAATCTGGATCTCAATGATGTTCCTAAGATGATGAGATCATCTTGGATGCCAGTCAGCTGATTAAAAATAATCACATTCCATTTTTAGAGAACTCGAGTATTTTGTGGGGATGGAAAGTCTAAATTTTTTATATGATTGTCTCATTCTCATTATCTTGGAGATGGAAAAAAAACTAGATATGTCCAGCTCCTGCTGGAGGTAGTATGATGTTGGCTGCTTCTCTCTCTCTCTCTCTCTCTCTCTCTCTCTCTCTCTCTCTCTCTCTCTCTCTCTCTCTCTCTGTCTCTCTCTCTGTCTCTCTCTGTGTGTGTGTGTGTGTGTGTGTGTGTGTGTGTGTGTGTGTGTGTGTGTTTCATGCACTTGATGCTGTGAGGATGCACATTTGTGTATGCAAATACATATGTACTTACCTCTATATGTGAAGGATAGAGATTGACATCAGACCTCTTCCCAGAATCACCTTTCACCTTTGGTTTTAAAGACAGAGGCTCTCAGTAAACTTGAAGCTCATTGGTTTGGCTCGACTGGCTGAGCAATGAGCTTCAGGAATCTGCTTGTCTCTAGTGTCATCTCCTATCCTAACAATCAGGTTACAGGCACACACCACTATGCTTGGCTTTTTACTTGGGTCCTAGTAATGTAAATTCAGGTCTTCATGTATGACTGGAAGAGACCTCCTCCACTAGTTACTGTTTTCTGTTTCTTCTTCCAGTATCAATGTCAAGTCTTGCTGGCAGTTTAATGATTTTATATTTTAGAGATGAAAAGACTCCAGTGCAAGATACTAAACTTAGATTGATTTTGCAAACTATAGCAGCTGGAAGAGGAAGAGTCAGGTTATAACCTTGGTCCTGTTCATCTCCACAGCCAGTAGAGCCACTGCCTTCTCTGGAACTACCTGTGTTCTTGTTGCCCCTAAATTCATCTCTTCCCAAAGACTCCTATGCATACAGGCAGGCTGATCAGGCAGCCAGCTAATCACCATCACTGTTTAAGCTGACAGCAGTGAAAGATGATTGCAAGCATGCTGACACAGAGGCCAGTTTGTTCCAACTTGACCAATGCCAGGATTTCTCTGTCAGCAGTGTCAGGCCCTGCTCTCCTGCTCTTCTCATGGTCCACACTCTGGAGTCTGTGTAGACACAGAGCTTTGTACATGCTTCCCTCAACTCACTGTTCTGTAATATGTTCCTCAAGGACACAGGGAGCACAGCATCTAGTGTTATCCAGAGGTGGCATATCACTAAGACAGAATGACAGCTGCTGCTGGCTCTGCAAGCAGTCTATCTTGCTGAACACCCAATCCTGGCGACTGGTGATTTCCATTTTTACTAACATGCCTTATCCGTCACCAACACTGCTGTCCTCCAAGTGACTATTGATTTCAGATATATTTCAATTTCACAGCCAAGAGATTGCCCTACATTTCATTTTAAATGACTAATAGCTAAGAAATGACTGATAGCCGTGTACTCTTTTTTTATTCAGAAATGGCTCTACAGGCATTATCACAGGATCTGTTCTGTCATGCTTTGTAGGGGAAAAAAATGCCTCTCTCTCTCTGCTTAATGGATGAGGAAAGGAAAAGGCAGGACTGTGTGTTCATCTTAAACATTTTTTTCAACAAGCACAGAACCCAGGTTCCAACCCAGTTTCTTTGACTAAAGATACCACATTTATGATGCTTCTGGCACCTTGTTTCTATAGTACTTTGCCTGTTCTCCGAGCAACTCTGAAAAGTGGTTTTGATGTGTAAAATCCAAGAGAAGGGACTATGAATGAACTCGGTAACAGAGACCATGAACTTTGGGGGTCAAACGGCCCTTTCACAGATCAGATATCCTGCAAACCAGGTATTTCATAACAGTAGCAAAATTATAATTGTGAATTAGCAATGAAAAATAATTTCACAATTGGGGTCGCTACAACATGAAGGACTGTATTAAAGAGTCACAGCATTAGGAGGGTCATGATGGTGCTTGGTCCATGGGAAGCGGCACTACTAGAAAGTGTAGCCTTGTTGTAATAAGTGTGACTTGTTGGAAGAAGTATGTCACTGTGTAAGAGGGCTTTGAGGTCTCTCCTAGTGTTTCATCTCCACCCAGTACAGAAGAGAGAACCTCCTCCTGGCTGCCTGCCCAAAACAATCTCCTCTTGGCTGCCTTTAGATCAAGATGCAGAATTCTTGGCTCCTCCAGCACCATGACTGCCTGGACACTGCCTTGCTTCCTGCCTTGATGATAATGAACTAAACCTCCGTGTTGCTGTAAATATTTAATTTCAAATGAAATTTTCTACCCCACTCTTAGATCATTTTGTTCCCAGATAAAAGACACAAAACATTTATATTCATAATAAGCCTTTAAAGCACTAGAGCTGGCAGGTATCTACCCTCTAAGCATCTACTTCCCTCTCAAGAACCCTGAGATATGACTTACCATGCTCCATCTGGGCCACTCTTATTTTGACTGGCTAGTCTTCATGGCCAATTCTTATGATCCTTTACTCCATTATGTCTTCTCCTCTCTCCACCTTCTTCTCTCTCCCACTCATGACCCTGTCTCAGACCCCATACCCAGGAATCAAAACTCTACTTGTCTATCTTCTGCCCAGCTATGAGCTGTAGGCATCTTTATTCAACCAGTAGTTTTAAATTAAGGAGCAAGGTTACATTGCATCACTGTAAGCCAGCCCCAGTTAAAGTGTCTATGTGTAAGAGTTGCCTTGGTCATAGTGTTTCTTCATAGCAATAAAACCCTAAGACAGAAGTTGGTACCAGGGACTAGGGTAATCCTGTGACAGGCCTGAATGTGTTTTTGTTTGGATAAATGTGGATTTTGGAATTTTGGATTTGAAAAGCACTGGGATGCTTTAAGTGGGGCTTAATGGAATATCCTAGTATGGATATGGAAGATGGGACTGCTGAGTGTGATTTGAACTTTGGACGTCTGGCTCAAGAGGGTGCAGAGGAGACAAACCTCAGTATGCTGCATACAGATCATGTTTGTGATAGTTTGTTGAAAACTGTGGCTATTTTTGCCCTTGTCTGAAGAGTCTGCCTGAGGCTAAGGTAAATAGATGTAGATTAATTGAACTGACCAAGAAAGTCTCAAAAAAGCCTAGTTTAGACTTTGTCCTGTAGTTCACTCTTATGAGAAATATTTTGATCAAGTGTAAGCTTGGAAAGGAAAAATACAAAAATGTATGGTTCAAAGAGTAAAGGAGCACCAGAAAGTAGAATGGAGCTATATCCTGTGTTCAAGGATATTAAATGGAGTTAAGGGAGTGGTAATCACCAGGCAAGAGCCCATCCAGCTAAGTATATTGTTTCTATGTTTGCACTTCTACAAGGGATGGTTATTTCATGTTAGAGATTATTATGACCTGATGATTGTTTTCATTTGGACACAAGATATGATTATGTGTCAAATTGACAAGGGATTGATTGTGATGGCTATTCTGGGTTGTCAGCTTGACTGTATATAGAATGAACTACAACCCAGAATTTAAAGATCTTACGATACAGTTTTTAAAAAGGTTAAGGTCCAGGCTTGGTAGTACATGCCTTTAATCCTAGCATTCAGGAGACAGAGGCATGAAGATCTCTGAGTTCAAGGTTGGTCTTTAGAGTCAATTTTTATAATCCTTTACCCCATTCCAGGACAGCCAAGCTTAGACAGTGAAGGAGCTAGAAAACAGAAAACTGGTTATGATGTAACAGAACAAGGGGGTATGTTCCAGCCCCAGCAAGCAGCAGAGTTTGGCAGCTTCTGCCATGTGACTCTGGCTTTAGAGTCAAGAGCAGAAGGGGTTACTGGGACAATTGATGCTAGTTAACTGAAGCTAAGAAATTAGCAGTGACTAAGAATAGACCAGCATCACTGAAGTGAAATCTTCTGAGAAGTGTTCTCTGAGAGCACAAAGAAGCTATATTACAGAGATAGATAGTATATCTGCAAGAATCACCCAGGTGGTACTTGGTTTGAAGGCATGAAGAATCATGGAGATTTGGCATTATGAGAGGCCAGGAAAGTCCATTGGTGAAGATGCAATCTCAGTTGCAGTTGACTGCCCAGGACTAAAGGGCTCATGCAAACACGCTGAGGCTTGACACTATGAAAAGAACCTATGAGAGGCTATTAGTGAACTTTTCTTGTAGCACAAGACTCCAGCATAGTGAAGATACCAGTACCATGGGATGACCACCAAGAACAGAAGCAGCAGTGGAATACAGTCAACCAAAGGCTAGAGTGCTACAAAGGGCAGAGCTGGAGATGGGACCCAAGCCCTTTGGAGGAGCACATAAGATCACGTATGGGTCCCAGACATTGCAATAAGAAGCTGTAAAATTAAAACTGCCTTGGATACCCCAAGATGTTAGAGATGTCAGAGCCACAGGATACCTGTGTGATAATACGGAGTGGAACCAGCCCAAGAAGAAGTTTGTTGCAGTTAACCAAGATGTAAAGAGTTGAAGATCTAAAGAGTACTTTGACATCAGACATAGAGATGCAGAGTTTAGAGTTTAACCCAGCTGGTTTTCTGTCTTACTTTGGTCCAGTATTTTCTCACTACTTTGTTTTAAAATTGTAATGTATATACTATGATCTTATAGGTATGTGATTTGCTTTTTTTAGCTTTGTTTTTATAGGGGATTACAGTTAAAAGATTATATAATTTTCAGAAGGAGACATGAACTTTAAACTTTTAAACATTGTTGAGACTATAATAGACTATAGGGACTTTTGAGTTAGACTAAGTGTATTTTGCATTATGCTATGGCTAGGTATGTCCCTCTTAGACTTATGTGTTTGAACAAGACTATGGGAGCCAGGGAGTAGAATGTGGTGGTTTGAATATGTTTGGTCCATGGAAAGTGTCATTATTAGGAAATGTGGCCTTGTTGAAGTAAGTATGGCCTTGTTGGAATAAGTGCGTCATTATGTAGCTGGGCTTTGAGATCTACTAGTACCCAAGCTCTGCCCAATACAGAAGAGAGACCCTCATCCTGGTTGTCTGCAAAAAGACAGTCTCCTGTCAAGATGTAAAACTCTCAGTTCCTGCCCCAGGACCTTGTCTGCCTGAATACTGCCATGGTCCCACAATGATGATAATTGACTGAACCTCAAAAACAGTAAGCCAGCCCCCAATTAAATGTTGTCCTGCATAAAAGTTGCCTTGGTCATAGTTTCTCTTCACAGCAATAAAACCCTAATTAAGATAGTTATGAAGCACTATTCTACGGTTTCTGAAAATACCACTTGTTGAATATTCTTGAGTGAAAGAATAAATACTCAGAAGGATTAACTGTTTGCATAGTTGCAAGTTATACAACTAACAGGGCTATAGCTAGAAACTGAATCCAGTTTCTTGATATATATCAAGTGTAAATTGATACCTAGGCCATCCTTACTGTTATTTGAAACATCCCTTCCTGTTCAGATTCTAGAGGGAAAGTAGTCAGGACCCTAGAATCAAAGTAACTAGTTTTAGTCTTTACTACGCAATCCACAGGACCACAATGTCCTTTCTACACAGACAAGTCAATTAAGTCTTAGATAAATGCTGTAATTCATCCAGCACCATGAAGATGAGCACATGGGGTCAGGGAGCCTTTCTCTTCCTTATAGCAATTGCACTGAGTATAGGAAAAAGAGCAATCACAGATTTTCGATCCCTGCTAAGTCTCCCATCAAGAATAATCTATGTGTGATTGCTTTTTTTATTTTATAAATTGAAAATTTATTGACATTAGAGAGCAAGGCCAATCACTATTGAGCAACTGAGAAGTGAGAGTGGTATTTAGTGTTTGAAAAGCTGGTGTTTAGTTAGGCTTCAGGATGACATGAGAATTCAGAGAAAGCAGAAGTCTCAAGGGTTTGCATAGGTAGATGTTACTTTGAAGAGACCACTGGCATTGGAGGTTGTTGCAGCAAAAGCTTTAGCTTCTCAGCCTCTTCTTTTTGCTGCAGCGAGAGACCATCACAGAAATGCACCACTTATCAAAATGCAAAGAACAATTGATCAAGGAAGGGGTACTGTGGTGTTTTAAATGAAAATGGCTCTATAGGCTCATAGGGAGTGGCACTGTTTGGAGGTGTGACCTTGTTGAAGTAGGTGTGGCATTGATAGAGGAAGTGTGTCACTGGAGGTGGGGTTTGAGGTTTCAGATGCTCAAGCCAGGCTCAGCTTCACTCTCTCTTCCTGTTTCCTATGGATCCAGATGTAGAACTCTCAGCTACTTCTCCAGTACCATGTCTGTCTGCAGCCATGTTTCCCACCATGATGACAATGGGCTAAACCTGTGAACTATAAACCAGCCTCAGTTAAATATTTTCCTTTATAACAGTGGTTGTAGTTATAGTGTCTCTTCTTCATAGAAGTAGAAACCCTAACAAAGGCAAGTAGCCAGCCTAATTGAATCATCTAAAACATAACCTCAGATTTAGGGAATATCATGGAGTGGAAGAATTGTAAGAGCCAGAGGATCAGGATGCTTGTTATGAGATGGTGTCTTTTATATATGACAGGGAGCTGCACCTAGCAGTATTGTCACCTAAACAAGACCAGTACAGTGACATCAATTGACATGGCAGCATGGATGGAAAAAATGTCGTAGGAACCCTCCCCCTCCCCTAGATAAAAAGCTATAGGTGATGGTTGCTAAGAGAAGAATCATCCTGTTAAAAGACAAGCCTTCTGATCTGCAGTAAACACAGATCAGACATGCTGTGTCATATCAGAAAATCAGCACATCTTAGACACACAAACCTCACACCAGGTTTTGTCTCCTGCTCCTATCTCAAATGCAAGCTTGACAATTATCTCTTCCCCAAACCCTTTCCCTATCATCCCAGAAGGACTGTCCTTAACTTCCATTCACCTGCTTAGGTATTAGAGCCTCCCCTGACACTTGCACTACACTGTGTGGCCAAGCACCGGGCTCCACTTCCTGGAGAAAGAGCATGTCCTGGGCAGCTCTCACTGCCAGTGCAGGCTGGAGAACTTTACATGCTGAGTGCATGGTTAACAGATAGATGACATAGCAACACGGATGGGGGAAATATCATAGAACCTCACCCCTTGATGAAAAGCCACAGGCAATGGTTCCTTCTTCTATGCAGGACGAGTAAAACAAGATGCTATAAGATGGGTAAAAATATAAACCTGGGTTTCATGGATCCCACAATGTAGCTTTCAGATTATCAAAACAGCAGCTAACTGTATAAATATTCACTCTTCACCTTCCCATGAACCAGGCATGGTGTTTAAATTCTGAAACTAAAGTCTTATAAAAAGATTCCTACTCTTATAGAAGAGCCAGACAAAGAAACCACTGACTGCAGCACATCCCAGAGCCTCTGAGCCCCTGGAATCCTTGTTTTTCTGGCTAACATAGACAGTGCCAAGATGATTGACAACTAGGCCATCAGTGCATGAAACATTCCCTCTATCTCATGAATCTGCTGTTGGTCTGCCTTGTTACTGAACTTTCCAGCATTTGAGTTTCAGTCATCAATAAAAGGAATACGCAGACTATGAGAATAAGCCAACCACAGGATGGACCAGCATGCCTCAGGCTCCAGGTGACATGGGCAAGCACAAGCCTGTGAGAAAACAGGTTAGGATCTGGGGGAAGAAAAAAGAGCAACAGACAGGTTCAAGTCCTGAGTAAGGATGAGCTGCTGAGAACAAGGATCCAAGGAAGGAGTGGGTCACATTGATCAGAAAGAACTAAAGTGGAACAAATATGCTGCTTGTTTCAAGTCTTTGGTCTGGCTTCCTGACATCCAGCAGGCTGATGGAAAGGAATGTCACATATGAGGTGAACTATAAAGGACTTGTTTGCATCTCTGAGCTCTGTCAGCAACAGGGTTGTTCTGACACTAAGTATTTCGCAGATGGGGGAAGGTTGGCACACAATAGAAAACGTATCCTAAAAGACAGGAGTACATTAGGCCACAGAGACAGCAAAGGGGGTTGGGGATCAGAGGTCGTGGGTAGCTCATGATAGAACAAGCAGCTCAGTGAAAATGATATTTAAACCACAGACAGAGGAAAGGTGAAAGAAGAGAAAGAAAGCCTTGTGCAGGAAAGTAAAGAATCTGCTCAAGAGCCTGAGTGAGCCTGATAGGGTAATGCATAGTGGTAATCTCAGCATTTGGGAGGCAGAGACAGGGGGATCATCATGAGTTCCAGCTAACTTGGTCTATATGGTGATTTCCAGGGACAATCTGAGCCTCATAGAAAGACCTTTTCTAAATAAATAAAGTTTAAAAGTGGGCTTCCGTGCTGATAGACAATGGGAAGCTTGGTGAAGAGACCTCCTTGGCAGCATGGGGCTATAAGAGCATGAAGGAAGCAGATGGAGAGCCCTTGTCTAGCTGTGGTTCCTATCTATTTGGCTCACAAGGACTTTGTCATAGAGCATGTTAAATGCTATCATCTTGGTATACTGAAGCCACTTTTCTCAGTCATGTCTGAGACTCCTTCTTCCACCAAACAGAATTCTCATGATAGATGTATTCACTAATTCATAATAGATGTAGTCTCGCATGGGCAAGTGGCGTGTCGAACAAATGCAGTGAGACTGCTGAAAAGATGCACAATAAATGGCCATTAGTGTGTCATAAATGTGCCCTGTTATACATCAGCTATTAGCTAGTCTTCCTAATGTAACCATGTAACCTGTTATTTTTGCTTTTTAAATATGTGGTTGCTTCCTGGTGACTTTCAGAAATAGATGGGAAGATATTAATATGATTCATTCTACCTCATTTGCCCTCCCATGGTTTCCTTGGACTCCCCCTCCTTTCTTCTCACCCACCTTACCCAGCACCCCCATTCATCCCTTGGAGGAGAATGCACCTTTCACCAAGCTCTCAGAGAACCCTTGTGCGGGGCACATGAGGATAACAGATCCATGGAAAGTCAATAGAAATATTTATCCCAAGTTTCCTTCATGTCAGGCTATGACAGCTTGCCTTCTGTCTCTAGAGATATGTTCATGTCAATAAATCTGTTTAACTCCCCCCAACAACCTGCTCTCTCTTCCCGAGGCAGAAAATCTGTGAAGAATTGGGGTTCTGTATGAAAAAGGAGTTGTACCACCCCCCTACCAGGAACTTTTGAAGTACACCTTGCTACATCATGCCTTTGAGAACTTTGTCTAAGTATATCTAAGTTTAAAAACCCTGTGCTGGCTTTGAAGTTTTGCCTCAGTTACATGGAAGGCAGGATGCAATGTATGTGTGTGTGTGTGTGTGTGTGTGTGTGTGTGTGTGTGTGTGTGTATGTGTGTGTGTGTGTGTATGTATATGTTTGTGCTCATGTCTCTTGTATATAATATGTGTATAGTAGGTATATCAATAGTGTGCAGTATACATGTAATATATGTAGGTTTTATGTGCCATTGTGTGTGTGTGTGTGTGTGTGTGTGTGTGTGTATGTACATGGTACTTGTTTGTGGGGTGTGTGTGTGTGTGTGTGTGTAGCATATAGCATACTGTGTTTTGTGGTAAATGTTTTGAGTGTGTGCATGGTGGGTATATGGGTATTGTATATATGTTGTGAGTGTAGTTCATGTGTAGGGTAGTATGCTATGTGTATGAGTTATATGTATATGTGGTAAGTATATGGTGTATATGGTCAGAGACCCATATTTCTGAAAGTGCATTGTGTAGTAGTTGAATAAAGCACAGACTTTAGAGACTCAAAATCAGATCTCAGATTCTGCCATCTGTACGCAGTCAACCTTTTCGACTTTATTGATTTCATATACAGACTATAGGTGGTAGCATAAGGGGCAAATAAAAAAAAAACATACAATAAATATTGAGTTTAGTATCTGGCACATAACTGGCTTGGGATATTGTCCTGCTTCACCTAACACATATAAGATCTCTAATATACTCACTGATAGGTTATTTCTTCACTGGTGGTGAAATGAGCTGATCTGAGCCAGATTAAATTATATTAAAGGAAGGTTTATTGGGAAGCTGCTCTCGTGCAGCTGAGTTCACTGGCCCCAAGGACCAAGGCTAGGGAAGTTGCCATGGAGAAAGGGCGGGGGGGGGGAGAGAAAGGGCATGCACCAGAGAGAGAAGAGGAGGGGGGAGGGAGAAAGAAAGAGAAGGAGAGAAAGAGAAAGAGGAGAAAAAGAGGGAGGGGGGGGCAAAAGAGCCCCTCAGGCTGCTGGGCTGGAAAGTTCAAGATTGAGAGTAGGGTATACCAGATAGGGACTGAGGGAAGCTGGGAGAACCTGAAGGCCAGGTCTGCTTTGATACGTAAAATTTGCACTTCAGTCCCTTGGCCATGGCTTTGAAACCAAACATTTGACTCACCTAAGTACCAAATATAAATCACCCAGGTCCCCAGTATGGCCATCTGCAGAGGCAGGGATGCACATTGTCTTCCTTTCATTGTTTGAAGAATTGAGAGGAAAGTAAGGAAGAAGGCCAAAGATGCTCAAGACTGTTGTCACTCAGAGCTGAGCATCCCACAGATAGCTCCTACCAAGAGCCCTACCTTCAGTGAATAAAGTAATGCCTCTGGAGCAGCACCCTCTCCCAACAACTATGCTTCCCTACTGACTCGGGAACCCCACCCACCCCCTGCCATCAGTCATGTTCTAACGTCGCATCTACTCTGCGGTTGAACTTCATTCCCTTATGGACCTTCAGATTCCCAAACTGAAGAAAGGCTTGTAAGAATAAGCTCAGGAAGTGGGTGAACTATATCACAGTGCCCCGAAAGGGAAAAAGAACACAGCTGTAAGGAAAGAGACAAGCATGACCTGGGACCACCCTTTAACCTCAAGGGCTAACAGTTCTAATTGGACCTGTTTAGGGTACCAAGTACCAGTATCCCACAGATTTAATGTGAACAACAGGTGCTATGCAAAGCTAAAATTAAAAGGCAAAACCATAGAATCAAGAGTGAGTCTGACTACCATCACAACACAACCACTTCCCCATGAAGTGACAATAAGCCGTTTACATACCCACCCACTTAGCTATCCCAGTCCTGACCAGAGACATACAACAAACTGAGAAGCAGGCGTTTTAGGATCTATCTCATCTTTGAAGAACCCCCAGAGATCCAGGCCTCCTGAAGCTCCTGTCCCAACTCTAGTCTGTCAACAGCTCACTAGGATGGAAGGAACACAGAAACCAACAAACTTTACCACTCCCAGGGGATCATGCTGGATTTGGGATATTATCACTTCAGGAGCACAGGCAGAAAGAACAGCAGGTGGCCTCACTGTCTTGATGCCAATGTCCCTTGAAGATACACAAGAAACAGGAGGTCCAGAAAAGGAATGAATTGGTATGTTGGCCAGACACTTTCTAAGGCTTAGGGGAGGTGACAACATCCTGGTGGAATCTGACACACTCTCATGTATCTGGTTGGCCATGGGCCATGCACATTCCCAGGAGAGATAAGAGAAGACCAAGACCCTGTTACAGATTTTTAGAACCTGCTCCTTATTTCTGCAAAGGCATAAGAACTAATCAAACCCAACCAAAAAAGAAAGAAAGACAGCATAGACATGCAAATATCACGGGCTTTGAAAGCACTCTTTTTCCAAGCTTCCTGACACAGCGCCCTTTTTTAGTACAGACCATGTGGTGGACCACCAAACAGACCCAAGTTGAGTTTATAATAAAGTTAAGATTAGAGATTTATGCAGAAAAAAATCTGAAGAAATTCTTAGTATTTTGAGACTAGACAAAATAATACTTTTTAAAAAACGAGTCTACATGCCCAAACAAGATGCAGTCACCCTGCCTCAGCACTTGCTCTCTAAATGGAGCCAACTACTTTGTAAAACAGAATTAATCACCCAGGGCAAGACAGCCAAGAGCCACATGTATCAGAGAGATGTTACCGCTTCCCAAACTGATCTAAATATAGTTTCCACACAATCCCTATCAATATCCCAGCAGAATTTTAATAGAATTAACAAGCCAAATTACATTCCATGGCAATAAAAAGAACCTAAAAGAACCAACTGTGAAAAATGAAAAAACAAACTTGGAGATTATCACCCGATTTCAAAACTTAACTATGACTCTGCATTGTGACAGTGTGGAAGGATGGGTGTCGTCTGTTGTGTTCAATCTAACTAGGCTTATGTGTCCAATAGATCATCCTTCATGTGCTGTGATCTATGGACTCAAAATAGAGATGCCAAAATACTCAGTGGCTGTTGTTTTCAGCAAGTGGCAAAAGATGCTGGGGGAAATGGCAGATAAATAGGCTTAAAAACAAACAAACAAACAAACAAAATGTAGAGCCTTTCTCAGTCTGTATTACAAAAACTAATCATTGATGAATCACACCTTAAATGGGAGTTTAAGTGAGAAGATTTTAGAACAAATGGGAGAAAATCATTGAGCTATGAGGTTAGACAGACTGCTGAGAAGCAATACAAAACAAATAAACTGCAACAGGAAACAACAGACTAAAAGGAGGGGTGGGGAGATGATGGCCCAACTGTTGTGAAAGCTTGCTACCCTTGCAGAGGAGCTGGTTACATTTCTAACAGCTACCCCAGGCAGCTCACAAGGACATGTACCTCAAGTTCCTGAGGACCCAATACCTTTTTTCTGGCCTCCACGGTACCTACATATATTCCTGCATATACACAGAGATTCACATGCATACAAATAAATAAAAATAAAATCATTTTTAGAAGTAGAATAAAGCCTGGCAGTGGTGGCGCACACCTTTAATCCCAGCACTTGGGAGGCAGAGGCAGGTGGATTTCTGAGTTCGAGGCCAGCCTGGTCTACAGAGTGAGTCAGGACAGCCAGAACTACACAGAGAAACCCTACCTCGAAAAAACAAAAAACAAACAAACAAAAAAAAGAAGTAGAATAAAATAAATTGGATCCCACTAAAACATTAAGAACATTTGTACTTTAAAACACACCAGTAAGAAAATAAAACACAGGCTGGAGAGATGGCACAATGGTTAAGAAAACTCAGGTTCAGTTCCCAGCATCCATGTAGTGGCTTACAACAGTCTATACCTAGTTCCAGGGAAGCCAGCACCCTCTTCTGGATTCTACTGGTACCAGACACACATGCCGTGCACTTACATGCATGCAAAGAAAACACTCACACACATAAAATAAAAATAAATACGCCTTTAAAAAACACACCAAGCAACACAATGGGAGGAAATGATAATAAACCAGGTGCAGGTGAAGGACATGCCTTGAGGTTCTATTACACCTTGACAACTCCGTAAAACATCAGCCACACTCAATAAAACATGAGCAAAGGATGTGAAAATATCATTCTCCAAGAATGACATATAAATGACCAATAAGCATGTAAAACAAGACTCAGCTTTAGTAATTGACAAATCTCAGAACCTCTAGAGTGACTGCTATCAAGGCTGCAGGCAATAGGAAGTGCTCAGGGAGGTGGAGGGACCAGTAAACCCCTCACTGAGCAATGAATACATTAAGATGAAGAAGCCACTTCAGAAAGCACTGCGTATGCTTCTTGAAATGTTAACGCGCTTAACAAAACCCGGTGGCTCTATTTCTAGAAACCTCCCTGAGAGAGATGAAGATATACTGTGACAATACAGCTTGCACATGAACATATAGTCTGTCATTGCTCATAATAGCCGAAGCAGCGGACAACCTAATTGTGCATCACGGAACAAGTGGGTGGTAAGATATATTATAGTGATGTATTGGATGCCTTGACAACAAAAAGAACAAAGTGCCTGCTGAAGCAAAGGTACCCTAGGCTGGCCCCCAAATCACTAAGTAGTGGAGGAGTGAGGCTAGCCTGTAGACCCTGAGCCTCTTGCCTCCACCTCCCAAGTGCTGGGATTGCAGGTGAATCTCCAGACAATGGATGACTCAATAAATTTTCTTAAACTCACTGGTATGTACACTTGTAATGGGTAAATTCTATGGAAAGTGAATTTTGAACAAAACTGTTAAAAAAATAAAAACACATGGAAGCTTTGTGGGGGGAGAAAAAAAGAGGAAGAAGTCTGCTTAAGAACCACCATGAGCTGAGCTTTTTTTTTCCAGGCAAAGAACATTGTCTTCCTTCCAAACCAGTCCCCGGTTGCAGGACACCTTAGAGCAGGAGTTCTCAACCTGTGGATCCCAACTGCTCTGGCAAACCTTTATCTCCCAAAAAAAATATTTATATTACATTACAATTCATAACAGTAGCAAAATGACAGTTATGAGGTGGCAATGAAAGTAATTATATGCTTGGGGGTCACCACAGCATGAGGAAGTGTATTACAGGGTCTGCATTCGGAAGGTTGAGAACCACTGATCTAGAGTGCAGCCTTGTTTTCCAATCCCAGCCACTCAGAAGAGAGTAGAAATGGAATGTCTCTGTGAAAGTCATAAGTGGCGAGTCACGCCTTTTCTCTGTCAGGGAGGGCAGGCTTCAGATCAGCTCACCCTTCATCTCTCTGAGGTTCATGTCCTTTGTGTATAACTGAGATTCTGGGTCCCCAGCTCATTTCTGCCCTGCCCATGAAGTCCAAAACACTCAGAGGAGACTCCCTGTATAGGGTCTTCTGAACCTGTCAGTTCCATTTGCTAAGTGGCACCCGCTCCTTCAGCAACCTGTAATTTTCACATTTCAAAGATGACCTTGTGTTTATCTCTCTGCTAGCAGGTTCAAGCTGAGCCCATCCTAAGATTATTCACATGCTAACAATTTCATAGTCAATGTTCTTGGTGGAATTTTTAGGTGTTAAGTTCTGTGCACAGTAATTTTCCGATCTAAAATCTACCAGTTAGAGTGAATGGATTTGACCAAATATACAGGAAAAAATGCTGTGGTGACTTCAGCTGACTTCTCCCCCCTGGCGACAGCAGAGCTGTCTCTCACTTCCATGAGCCCTCTAGGAAAGGACTGCAGGCACAGACAGCTGACATAGACCTGAGTTTCCAAGGCTGACAAAAACTGACAATGCCTGTACTTGCAGCCACAGTGGAGCATCGGCCTTGCCCCGCCCCACTCACGTCCATCAGCAGGAAGTCTCATTTTCTGGAGGGCAGTCTCTTCTGGGAATGCTTGCCATCCTGAGGGCATATGCAACATTTAGCAACAAGACTGTAAATTACCAATATCCTACGTGGAGAGCGAGGGTAAAGGCTGAAGTGTGCGAACTGAGGCTGATTTGTAAAGATCATGGCCATTGGGTCACTTCTTAGACATAAAAGGGCAATTCTCCCTTTAGAGCTAATCCTTAGTCTGTAGGGTATCATATTGCAGAATCTGGATGTAAACTCCAGAGAGGAAAGAATGTAAAGCAAAATGACACTGTGTAACTCATAGCAGTGCATCATATCTGCTTTAGCCAGATTCTCCTGTGGAGGCCTCAAGGCTTCACAAGAGTGTGCCCTAACTCAGCACTTTCTGTCTCCACTTCAGCATCTGTGACTAGACTTACCCATCCAAGCCATCCAATTGATGGATGCCAGAATGATCATTAGAAACAAAAAATGTCACTGCCCTGTTCTCTACTTCTTACATGATCTCCCCACCCCTAGGATAAACTAGACATCTACCCCTGTCAACAACATTTGATTGCAGCCTCTGTTGTGATCAGGTCTCCTGCAACCTTCAATCAATGGTCCAAAGGTCAAATGATCTACTTATTCCCTCGTGAGCGCCTCACATCTGTCCATGGAGCAACCCTCAGTGCATCCTCTGCTGGCTTCTTCACCTGTAAGTGTTTGCTACTGCATCAAGTGTCAGCTACACCTTAACTACCTTCATCCCTAACAACTTACCAAGTGGCTCTCTTCCCCCGTCAGTTACTACCATGGAGCCCCCTGTTTGTCCCTCTGTTCCTGACATGATAGACTGTTGCAACCGGCTCCGCTCTACCTGGCTTGAGACAAAAGACTTAACTGCCTGAATAGTTACTATGTTGCGGCCTGCTCCGCTCTGCCTGGCTTGACCTTTCAAACGCTGGAATTAAAGGCTTATGCCACCGCTGGCTGGCTTCAAACTGCCGCTCAGGTCTTTGGGTCAGGGTCTAGAGAGAGAGAGAGAGTGGGGATACGGAGAAGAGACGAAAGGAATGGAGACAAGACAAAGGTTCTGATCAAGTCTCAAGTCTTCTTTCTTATTGAAGGGAAATCTGGGGTATTTATACAGTTTTGCCACGCCCCTTGTAGGCGCGTGGATATGACGTGAGCCTTGGAGGCGTGGCTAGCATGTGGATAGCTGCTTTCTAGCCGCTTTCTGCTAAAAGTCGGCTCCCAACAATAGACTATCTCCCTGAAGACTGTGAGTCAAAACAAAACTCTCCTCCTGTTGGTAGCCTCTTGGCAAAAAAATAAATAAATAAATTTGTCACAAATGGTGAGGAAATTAACACAGTGCCACTAGACATTTTCCCAGACCCTTCAAATGCACAGTGTCAGGAGTTAGGCCTAATGTGAACTATGGACTCCAAGCAATAAACTGTGTTCATGTAAATTTATCTATGGCAACAAATGTACCACTAGGTAGGCTGTACTGAAGAACACTGGACCTGTATGTCCACAAGGGATTGATAGAAACTAGAAGATTTACCCCTTCATTCTTCTCTGAACCTTAAACTACCTTTAAGCGATAGAGCTTATTAATATTTTTCAGTAGAAAGAAGACAAATCACCCAAGAAAATGAAGGAGGAGTTGCACCTGACTCACACTTTTCAGAGTTCTGCCACGAAGGGAGAGGAGTCATATGTCTTGTCTGGAGATCAGCAAATCTGGAGTCTATTCATAGATTTCCTCTCACCTGTCTGCTCTCAGTTCTGTCTCCACCCCAGATTCAGAAAGATCAGATATCTTCAGTGTTTCAGCCTTTCAAATGCAAACTGCTAATTTGCTCTTACATTTATCTGTTTTGTTTTTTTTTTCTTTAGGGTTGAACTTTTTCAAGTCTGGAAAACTCAGTTATCTCTAGGCTACTGCCTTTGCTCATTCCAGGCCTCTTACTATATTCTTCTTTCCTAACCTGCTACTTTCATGATTAATTCCATTTTTAACAGTACTGTAGAAGAAAATGAAGGAGACTCTCTAGCACACACATATAACCTCAGTATTCAAAGCAGAAGCAGGTAGATCACTGTGAGTTCAAGGGTAGCCTGGTCTACATAGCAAACAAATAAAATAATACATACATGCATATATGTATATGTGTGTATACACACAAATGGATGAGCTCTGGAGAGATGGCTTGGTGGTTAAGAGCATTCTTAAGTAATATTCTTAGCATATTTTGTTCTATCCTGTGCGTTATGCCAAATAAACACAAGGAAACCCTGGGTAAGTGTAATGTAAGTGTAAGGCTATAAGTGTAAGATAAAGAATGGGGTAAGGGTGAAGGTGAGGTTAAGGAAAGGGTAAAAGTACGTGTTACAGATATTTCCCCTGAAACTCAATATGTTTTCATGAGTCCATCTGCATTTAGTTATCTTTACAGTAGAAGCGGACTTCTTGCTGTTCTTGCGGACGGCCAGTGTTGGGTTCCCAGTACCCACGTGGTTGCTCATAATTATCTGAAACTTCAGTTTCGGGAGTGTTCTGACATAGCCTTTCAACCTCTATGACAACCAGGCACACACATACATAAATGTACACAGACATAAATGCAGATCAATACTCATGCATATAAAATTAAAAACCAAATACATTTTTTTAATCAAAATACCATCCTCAATGGGAATGTAAATTTTCACAAGGCTGGATGGGCCTGTAACAATCACTAGGGAGTTTGATCTGAGTCTTGGGAATTTAATTCCGAAATAACAGCACCAAATCCACCTATAGCTAGAGCTTAGTCATAGATTTGTTATGCCTAAGCAAACAACTTTCCAGTGCTGTAGGAATAAATAACTATTGATTAATATTAATTATTCACTTCAATGACCAAAACACCTTTTGAGTACACACATGTGCACATAACACAATATAACCTCCAATGTGATGGTATCAACAAGCAGAGTCAATGGGAGCTGATTACATCTCCAAGGCGGAGCCCTTGTGAAGAAAGAAGCTCCCTTCTAAAGAGAGTTGAGAACCTTTTCAGCCCTTTGCTCTTCTGCTATGAGAACACCTACAGTACCATCCAGGAAGACTGGGTCTCACCAGACACCAGAGCCTCTGCCCTTAGGTTTCATCCGCCAGAACTATGAGATACCTTATGTTGTTTGCAATTTTTTTAGTCTAGAGTTGAAATAGCTCAAATAGACAAAGATGTCTCCAGTAACTCTCAGGGAACAGTGGGAAGCTGGCAAAGCAGAGGCATAGCCCCCCTCCTATCCCTCCAGGTTGCCATACAGCCTCCTCTTATTCTGTCCACTTTCTCCAGTGAAGCAAAGATTCTCTGAGATTTGATTGGGAGACAGCTGCTCTCACGAATTAGCTATCTCTGAATGTAGAAAATTGCTGTGTTCTACCAAACCCTCTTCCCAGCTGGTTAAATGAAGACAAACTGAGACAATTATTATAATTTTGTGCAGTTGTGGGAGTTTTTCAGCAAAAGTTACAGTATTTCTATATTTTTTACATTAGAGATAAAAAGAAATAAATGAGTTCAATTTGCTCAGTGCATCAATTACAGGGCTTAAATTGTCTCCGAGATAAAGGAGAAGTTGACGATTTGGAATTCAGAGCCATTCTGGGAGAGACCAGCTCCTGGGTCAGTAACCCAATCAGAACCATGTGGGAGTTGTGGATGCATGCCCAGATCTATTTTTTCCCCGAGATGCTTCCTTCTTGCATGTACTAAGTTCTCAAGAGAGGAGTGGCCACAGGTCAGAGTGCAAGCTTCTGTGACAACACTGACATGATTTCAAAAGGGAATAACATCTTGTTGAGGTTTTATCCTTAAGCATCTCCAACCTGTCCCTCGGGGGGGCTTATGAGAAAGGGAAATGGTTAATTAAAAAAAAAAAAAACCCTACCCATTGAATGTTCCATAGAGATGGCCCATGCTTGGTAGCATCACAAGTATGGCTGCCTGGCTTTTTGGAATGCAGAGATGTTTCAAGTTTAAGAGAAGGCACACCTCTCAGGCAGTGTCAAGTTGTACGTGTGGCAAGTACTCTCCAATCTTTGGCATGTGTGCATTCCTTCTCAAATTCAGAAGAATTCTATCTCCAAGAGTATGCAATAAGGATACTATCTAGTAAGATATTTGAGATTCCAAGATTAAAGTTAGGGACCAGTAGCTGAAAACAAATGTATATGAATACTTCAGAGACTGCTATGGTTGTTGAAATGAAGTGGTATAAACAAAGTACCTGAAGATATGAGTGTCATTGTAATGTCCCATTTAAATAAAAATCTATTCTGTTTGACCACAATATTTTTTTTGCCTGCACCAATGCCTGAATAATGCTATTTCACAAATTTCAACAGTTTTCTTTGGTTGTCTAGTATTTTATCAAATATTTGCTGCTTTTCTGAAGAGAGAAGTAGGGTAGAAAGAGAGAAGGAGAAGGAAGGAGAGATGGGAAGACTTTCTACATTCCACAAGCATTTCAAACAAATGCTAAGTACGTTTATACTAAACTATTCAACTCCTAGTCACAAAGGCTTGTCACAAAGCATAATAATTTCACATTAAGATAAATTAGGAACAGTTTAAGCTTAGAAAGAGGGTAGATTTGCTCATACATATATATGCATGTGGATTTGCATATATACCCATTTATAAACACAGACATGTATACAGATATACTTATGAAAATTATTACTAGGTTTCATATACATAGCTTCTGATTATAAGAAAGAATTGCTTATCACTTCACAGTGTAATTAATTAAGGTTGACTGGCACTTAGTCTTTCTTTGAAGACAGGATTTTAAATATTGAATGTAGGGGAGGGAGGTCTTGGACACAGTAGATTCCTGCAGGAAATGTAATAGAGGTGGAGAGAAAGATACAAAAATGTGATGGGTACTGCTGAGAATAGAGAAGCAAAAGCAGCCCAGGGAGCAGCTGGGGTGAGGGAAAGAATCAGAGATTTGCCTTAATGAAAGTCTCAAGGGTGTCATCTCAAATACAAACAGTAGCAATACTGAAGAGGAAGCTGAGTTGTAACAGAATGTGACTAGTGCCCTTGACTTTGGTACCCTGAGCTGCTTGCTCTTATGTGACATGGGATATAATGAGCTTTGTCTCACATTCCTAAACAAAGCTCTCAAGGCAGTTAGACTTTCCTGAGTGATTGGACTGTTGCCTGGTGATTACAATGAATCCCGTTTGACCACATCATCCACTCCCCTCATCCATTTTTAACCACACATTCGTTTGTGTTCATGAGATGATTGGTAGGTAAATTCATGTAGAGAGCTTCTAAATATAAGTGGACATTTGAAAGACCAAGTTTTAGAAAGTTAAGAATTTCAACCCTGCTTCTAGATCTCTGGAGATCAAGCTTCATGAAGATGCATAAACAATGAGAATTGATGGATTTGGGGCCTAAGAAGTTTCCAGATGCCTTAACCTCTGCTTCTCACTTGTCAGGCAGCTGAAGTCAATACTGCTAAGTTCTGTTAGTTTTCCATTCCTGTGACAAAATATTTGAGCATGATCAGCTTCTTAGGAAAAGTCTAAGAGGATTCAATATTTTGGGGGATTCAGTTGACAGTCAACTTAGTTGCATTGCTTTCAGGCTGTGACACTGTAAAATGTCATGTTAAGACACATATGAGCTGCTCATCTCATGATAGCTAAGAAGAAAAAAAAAGAAAGAGAGAGAAGAGGAAAGGAGAGAAGAGAAGAGATGAGAAGAAAAGAGAAAAAAAGAGAAGAGACTGTGATTCCAAAACACACTTCAGGATCACATTCCAAAGGCCTAGATTCTTCCAGCTAGTCTCCATTTCTTAAATGTACCACCTCCTCCCAATAGCTCGATGAGGTGCCCAAGCCTTCCATACATGCATTTGGGAGGCACTTAACATCCAAACTATATTTAGTTCTAAATAAATTCTCTTAAAAGCCAGAATCTGGTTTAGTATGTTGAGCACCCTTTTAGAACCCTTATTTAACCAAAGGTTTATAAAACAAGTGCCCTCTGAAATCATAGAATGGATAAAACATAAAGAGTTGGGCAAGACACTTCCCATGGCCTCTTAAGGAAGGTGGTGCTTGCTAAGGTAACTGTGACATGACCTTGCCCTTTCTACCTCAAAGGCTAGAACTTCTTAGTTCCACTGTTCTAAGCATGTGGGTATTCACTAGACAAACCTACAAATGTTCTAAGGTTAGAAAAGCAGGCTGGAAAGTAAGTACAGCCACCCAAGCATGATGTCTTCTTTGGAATAAAGTCTGACTCCATTGGGACCCTCCATAGTGCAGGTATCTGCCATATCACAGTCTACTACTTCATCTTTGTTCTCCTTGAGGAGCTTCTATCACCTTTAGATAAATTTGTGAACTTGGTATTAACGTCCTTTATGTTAAACCCTATGCTTTCGTCTCCAACCATATCTCCTCCATGTACCCCTGAAAACCATGTAATCTCTTCCCTATCCTTTGCATCCCAGTTCACAAACTTAAAAGCCTTCCGAGCACCCCAAGGCTGAAGCTGTGACTTTCTCAAACCTAGTCCTAAAGCATCTTCAGTTAAAACTGATCTCCACAGGAAGTTCCTGAAACTCATCAGAAAGTTGACCCTCCTTTATCTGCATATTGACCTGGCAGCTGATGAACCCTGCACTAGAACAAGATACTATTCATGACCTTAGCATCATGTCTTCCCAGGTAATCTATAGGTGAGGACCCCATACCACTCTTCCTCATGTTTGCTGGCTGAATCTCACATAGATATTCAACATCATTTTTGAGGAAAATTATCAGTGAATTAGAAGCCAAAAATAATTCTTCTAAGACTTCAAAGATCATCCATACATCTGGTTTCTAGAAGTGGTCAAGGGAGCATGTCCATCCTTATCTCATCTCTCTTTGAAGAAGAATGCTTTCAGGTCCTATTGCCTTGATGATAACATCCCACCAACAGCTCCAACAACAGGGTCTTTTTTTTTTTTCCTTGACATACCCCTGTTGAATGAGAATATAACTCTCACAAGTGGGATAACTTCAGAGTTTATGGCAAAATTTCCCTGTGCTGCTGTTATAATGTTGCTCAGCCATTGATCAGTACCTTAAGACCCTATAGCAAGAGATGTAATTTATAAGGAGAGTCACATAGTCTAGGATGATAAAGAACAAATATTTTATTATCAAAGGAGTAACCATAACTTAGCAGGAGGTCAGCTAGAAATTAAAATAGAAGAACAAAGAAGAAAAGAAAGTCTCATTGCTCTTGACAAGTGAACAAAATGCCTTCGTGTATATGCATCACATTTTCATTATCCATGCATCTGTGGATGGACACCGAGGCTAGTGCCGTTACTTCCTATTGTGAATAATGCAGTGATAAATATGGATGTGGAGGTATCCCTGTGTTAAGATACAGAGTCCTTTGGGTGGTATAATTGGATCATGTGATAAGTCTACTTTTAGTCTTTGTTATATCTGTATGCCAATTCCCACAGTGACTGCACCGACATGTGCTCTGATCAGCAATGAAGAGGGATTCTTCTTTCCTCCCCACCAGGATTTACAAGAAAATGAATAGATCTGGACATCATTACATTAAGTGAAGCAGCTTATCTTCAGAAAGACAAATACCACATACTCAGCCCTTCATAGATCCTAGCTTTTAATGTGATACACATAGATAGATAGATAGATAGATAGATAGATAGATAGATAGATAGATAGACAGACAGACAGACAGACAGGTATAAGTATCGATCATGCAACTTGAAGGGGAACTCTGAGAGTAGAGTAGAGGTATCAAAGGGTGAGGGCAACAGACCACTGGGACATGAAAGCTAAAAGGAGGTTGTTAGGCATGAAAGGAAACAAAGTACAATAGGGTGGGTGAAAAAGAGAGAAAAGGCTGAACAAAACAAACTGGGCTGAAAACCGAATACTCTGTCCTGATTTTTAAAATAAAAAGGTAGGAAAGAAAAAGAATTTAAGTCCTATGACTGCAAAGAAGTGTTTGTCTTTGCCTGGGTGTCTTGAAGGCTGAGGTATGTGACTAGGAACAAGACATGATGCTCTGTCTGTGCCCCATCCTTTCTCATTGCTAGTTACCTGGACTCTTCACTGTTGGAAGAAAGATAATAGCATCACAGTGACAGCAGGCAGTAGAGGAGCCCAAATCTGTTGGTGGGTTAAAGTTAATGCTTGGTTTTTGAGATGCATTTATTCATATGTGTATCTCTTTACTGTCTAGTGGGCAACAGTAGTTCAAATGGGAGTGGTGGTTAGTCTTTACTTCATCTGTAACCAAGACAGAAAAAAAAAAAAAATAACCAGTTGTCTCCTGACAAGGGCATTGTTGGCTAGGTGATGCAGCAATGACCTAAGACAAACAGTACATCACTGGAAAGACCTGGTGGATCCACTGAGTTAACTAAATCATCATTCTGTAGGACATCCACATAAGACACCA
This sequence comes from Arvicanthis niloticus, assembly GCF_011762505.2. Lineage (NCBI taxonomy): Eukaryota > Metazoa > Chordata > Mammalia > Rodentia > Muridae > Arvicanthis > Arvicanthis niloticus. The sequence continues at coordinate 43,425,748 of NC_047668.1, read as the reverse complement.
GGTCAGCATTAAGAATAGTGACTTTTGAGCCTAAAATGTTGGGTCATATGCTCTCAATAGACTAAGAGGAAAGAAGAAGGTGGTCAGCAGGAAAGAGAGAATTTGGAATCAATATGGTAAAAATCTATTATGTACATGCCTGAATGATTATTACATAAAATTAATATATGACTTTTAAAAATAATTTAATTTAATAATTATGCCTCAAACAGCACTGATGTATTTCCACCCCAAGGCTTTAGAGAGAACTCCTGAAGCAAGTTCATGAAGTTTAAAATAAGAAACTAACACATTACTTACTGAGTCAGGTAAAAGATACACTGTTATATTAACCCATATCCACCTCATCATATAGCCAATGGTTATGATTCAGACTTCTTTCCACATATATGTTTAGCTGAGTGAGAACCCACCAAGCAAGGCAGGATGATATCAATATCATCACATACCTGTTTAGTCAACACACTCCTGAACGTGTATAGAGAATCATAAGCTATAAAAAAAAAAAAATCCACTTTCCTGCATGTGAGTTTCCTTTCCCAGAGCAAACCCACAAGGGAGTCAGGGATAATGCAATAGTAAACTAAAACTCAGAGCACTCAAATGAGCTCTCTCAGTCCTTAGAGACATAAGATCTCTTGACCGAGCTCAAGACTGGTGTTTCAGGGACATTTCATCGTGTGTTCTACTGTTGCACACAACACACAGGAGTCTCCAAGTGCCCACTGTTTCTCTTCACTCTCCTCCCTCTCTTCTTACCCTCCTCCTCTTCCTTAGCTGCTTTTATTGAATTAACTAGTTTAAGCAGCACATATGGAGGACATTTTGATGGTTTGAATGACATTAGCAATTCCTACTATATTTTTCAAAAATGCACAATATCTGCCTCCTTTGTACTTACTTTCTGTGAGTCGAAAGACCTGAGTAGCATCCTTATCCCAGGAACTTACAGACAGCCTAGAGTCTCACAAGAGTCAAGAGGACTCCACTCCTATAAAGTCTGAGCATTCCTGAAACTTCTACAGTGCCTCAAATTAATAGTCTTGCACCCATGAAGTGAGCACAAGATGGACAGCCAGGGTTCCATCACTAGAACCCATGGTTCTAAGAGAGTTAACTCCCAGAAACTCTCCTCTGACCTCCACATTCAGGCCACAGCACACATATGCCCATATTCATAAATATGTGTGCATGTGTGTATGCATGTGCAAACACACATGCATGCACACATATGTGCACACATGTGCACATGCACACAAACAACAAAAAGAACAAATAATGATAATAAATATTCTAAATGATGCTTTAAAGATCTTCATCAGCAGATTTACACTTTGTGGACAATCCATCCCATCATTTAAAAAAAAATTTGAACAAAAGCCCTCCAATACAGAAAAAAAGCTATTTGTAAGTATCCATATTTTTAGAAACCTATACTGATACAAAATAGTATAAAAAGCTAAAGAGACAAGTCAGCCACTAACAGTGCCTGCTGAGCTTACAGAGGACTGGAGTTTGGGTTCTATCAAAAGGTCAGGTGGCTTACAATCACCTGTAAATCTAGCTCCTTAAGATTTGATGCCCTCTTCTGGCCCCACATGACACATGTACATATGTGTGCACATCCATCCATCCATACATACATACACACATACATACATACACACACAATTAACAATAAAATAAATATTTTAAAATGCAGTGTAAAAGAGGTGAATATGATTAAGAAACATTGTATACATGTATAAAACTGTCAAAGAATAAATAAAAATATTTTAAAATGGAATATAAATAAGAAAAAAGCAAATGTTTTAAATGAACCAAATCTAAAATAATAACTGCTTATTTAAAGTTTTTTCTTTTATTTCTAGGATATATATATGGGTGTGTGTGTGTGTGTGTGTGTGTGTGTGTGTGTGTGGTGTGTCTGTGTGTGTGTGCAGAACTCATGGGTGAATAAACATTATTTTCAGACATTTTAGTTTAAGTTTTTTAAACAGAAATGTAAAGATCTGGTTTTCATTTCAACTCATTTTAATCCTTGGCTTGAATGATTTCCATAGATAAAAGATTTGTCTCAAAATACATAAGCAAAGGACCCATGGGCAATTGTTACCTCCTGGGAGAGAGGGTCAGTTTTCTTTCAGAGAGTAGTGCTTTTAGTAAGTAGAGAGAGGGGATGAATATGTTAAACTATATTATACAAATTCTTGGTGCCTAGTGCACACAAGACCTTCGGCTCCATGCAGAGAAAGGGAAATAAACTCTTTAGCTAGAAAAGTTTTAACTTGGCATTTAATTCTGCTGCCAAGATATTTCTTTCTTTTATTTCTCAAGCAAGCATGAATCCTTTTAAAGTGATCCATTAAATTTAGCAACAACAAAAACAAAGATCACAAAACAATCGAAATGTATCCATTCACTCATGCTCAAATGTTCTCAGCAAGCATTTCTTTCAAAATCCAGCTAACTCATTTTTTAAGCATCACATTACCTCAAAGGTAAATTAAACCATAGATTAAATGCATTGATATAACCAGCTTGGATGAAAATATTTGAAGAGTGTATCATCTGGCTGATATTTCATCTATCACCAACCAGCAGATGTTTGCTTGTCACTGCTCTTTAAGCAATACAGCATGACAATGATTTAACAATGGCCTGGGGGACCATGAGTGATATAGGAGGTCATTTAACATGTGTGGGAAGATGTGCCTCAGTTACACACAAGTATTAATGCATTCTCTGTAAAGGACCTGTGATGGTTAATCTTGACTGTCAACTTGACAGGATCTGGGATCAACTAAGAGGCACACCTCCAATGGGTGTATGAGGCATTTCCAGGAAGGATTAGAACAGGCCCTCCACCAGTGTGGCTAGGCAGCCTAGATAGACAGGGGTGGGAGGAAAAGCCAGCATATTCCTTGCTTGCCTCCCCTTCTTGCTAGTGAGTGCATCTATGCTGCTGCTGCTGCTGCTGCTGCTGCTGCTGCTGCTGCTGCTGCTCTCATCCCTCAGGAATATGGAATATCCAGATTCATGGTTTTCCAGTGCTAATAAAGAATCTTCCCAGGAGGCCTTTAGTGCTATAGCCGGACAAGAGAGACACCCAGGCTATGGTCTGAGCTAGTGGGCTTCAGCCTCTCTAGTGTGCAGACCGCTATTGGCTGTAATTTGTAATAGTAAGTCCACTTTACCATGTGTGTACACTGGAATGGTTCTTTTCCTCTGATGTGTCCTGCCTCTGAGGACCTGACCTATTCCTGGGCTTGGGCTTCCATCCCCACAAACACAGAGCACACACAGCATGAGCTGAATACAACTGTATTGCCCATACTTACCACCTCCCTAGAAAACACACTCTGAATACTTTCCAGTTGTGCTCTATAAAGAAGCAATACATCCTCCAGAGTATGGAACATTAAAACGGCCACTTCTCATCTCTTACAAAGGGAGCAAAAGTTTTATGAAGGGTACCATCCTTGTAACTTCAAGCTCATGGAGGATGGCACTCTATTATAGGTGACCTGCAGTGTTCCACACACACACCTGTATAACTGACCACTTTGCTGGGGGAGGGGTTCCTGCTCTTCCCTGGGGTCTCTTCATATCCTCTGTGCATTGCATCATGGGCTAAAACAACACACTTGTCTTAAATCCTCTTGGACATACTAATACACATGTTCTACTCATAACAGTTTATCTGTGCACTGCCCTGGGTCCCAGGTCTGCACTTGACAGATTGCTTTCCCAGATTCTTTGTGCCTTAAAATAATTTACAGTGCCTATTATCTGATCATGCTACCACAAATATGGTCTCTGGGATTGGTGGCATATCTAAAAGTCCTTCCTGCCTCACAAATCACAGATGAAATATCTAATATGTTCCTATAAAAAAAAAACTTTAGGTTTGATTTTATTGGAAAGGCCACAGTTTCTTCTAGTAAAAAGCGGATCTCTAGGAGGGGGTCATGGGGCCTCATTTCCTCCCTGAAGACCTAAAGGCAGCTAATGGTTGCTAGAAGAGATAGACAATTTCTTCTGTGTTGTAAGCACTGGTGAGTGCCTCATACTCCTGTAAATAACTCCTTACCCATAATCCTGTCATCAACCTTAATTAAGATCATTGGGTCATAAAAATGGCATAAAAGGAAAAAAAGTTTAGTTAAGAAGAGGAAGTGTGAGAGGGACAAGAAAAGGTAATAGGGGCAAGTGTAATCAAAATTCATTATATATATATATATATATATATATATATATATGCATATGCAATATATATATGTATATATATATTGCAATACAGAAATGTCAGTGTATAAATAATATGTGCTAATTTATATGTTTTTCAAGTAGCCTCTAACCCTCCTTGGAGTCATTTACCTTCTACATTCCTTTATCTCATGAGAGGAAAAATCTCCCTTAGAAAAGTAAGTTCATTAAACTGTATTTTAATTCTTTTTTCTTTTAGAGGAGAGGAAACTCCGAGATTCTGAAGTTATAATTTGGTCTTGATTTGTAAGACCCTGAAGAGAAGAAGACGTGCTTTGTTTCATTGCTGTGGAGATTTGCAGTGAGTGCCTCCTTTGAATAGCCTTCCCCAGCACCAGCAGAGGTATCCCTCCTCTAAGCCTCTATAGATGCTTCTGCATCTAGGGCATGCTCTATGATGCCTTTGTCTGGCTCTGCTGACTAAACTATTACCTAATGTGGCACCACCTTGGTGTCCCCAAACCAAACCAGAGTCTAACAGAGTAAATCATGAAGGACTATGAAGGGACCCAGTGGCAAAAAGAAGCTACCTCTTGGGGAGGCTGGGGGAATTCTTGTCTTCTTAGAAAGCACACCAGAAGTGGGTTTTCAAGAATAGTTCCTCAAAAATCCCCCAAACATATCTCTCTCTCTCTCTCTCTCTCTCTCTCTCTCTCTCTCTCTCTCTCTCTCTCATATTTGAAAATAACATTTTAAAAAAAATGGACCCTAAAACTTTGTACTGCTTCATGGATTCAAGTCTCCATTGGGATATCAAGTTTTGGCATCTTTTTTGTGGTGGCCATTGGGTAGTCGCTAAGAGATGACCCTTACCCTTCAGGGAACATTTTAAGATTTTAACCTCTTTCATTTTTCTCTCCAATAGTTAAAACACTAGAGTATTGTGTTATAAATAACCTGAGAAGGTCAAACTATGAACTAGCCAATGCCTTGAAAAGGAATAACTTTGTACCAGGATATACATGGGAAACCTTCAGAAGAATCTCACGGTGGGGGGGGAGGGGGAGGAGCCAGTCACTCTGAAACCATGCATGAGTCTCTGGGTTTCATCCCAAGCACCAAAATGATTGAATAAATCAATGAATGAATGAATGAATGAATGAATGAATGACAGGTAGTATGTGGTATAGTGTGGCACTTTCCCTGTACTCTGAAAGAAGTAAGGCAAATGAAGTCCCTATTCCTGCCATCACTTGTCATTCCTAATGCATCATGTTACAAGCTTAAACAATGCATACTAAACATTTCTGGTCACATGAAAACATGATCACATTATGAATATGGTTTTTGTCTCCAGGGTTTAGAAGATGACCCTGTTGGGGACATAAAGACACAGTCTTGTGCAAATGCGTCTTTAGGAGGGCTGCTTTTCAGAAAGGGGGGATGCTTTCTAAAGGGCACAAACCTGGAAGCAGCCCCATGTTCTCCAGTATCATTCTGCATCTGGATTGATTTGAGAACTGGGAGAATTGCCAATGTGAACTTGCAAGAAATGTAGGAAGGCCAGTGGACATGGTTGTCCCATTCAGAGACAAGTCTTTCAACACACTTGCTACTATTCCCTGCACATGCACACACTCTCACAGTCACATAGATACCACCCTGACTCCTATACATATACAGAGAGAGAGAGAGAGAGAGAGAGAGAGAGAGAGAGAGAGAGAGAGAGAGAGAGAGAGAAACATAGAGAAATCTTAACCCAGCTTTGTTGCCTGGATAACGTGGCATGTTCATAGATATGAATGACTGTGGCTAATCTGACTTCACTGCACAACTGATGTGGTTGAATGGAAAAAGATTTGCCAGAAGTTTCTTCCAAAGTAAATCAGCTTGACCCAGAAAGGCAACATGAAGTCATGAATGCAAGGACTTGGAGACTTGCCTTGGAAGTTATCTGTGGCTCCTGTGAACCAATGGCAAACTCCAAAGCCAAGCTCCTTCCTGGTTAGCATCTGACTCTGCCTGAATCCTGCCTGGATCATCAAGAGGACCAGTATCTCCTACTTAGGCATCCTACTAGGATTTAGGAATCCAGTCTATTACCTAACCATCCTCAAAGTGTTCCATCCACCCTGTGAGTAAACAAAGGTCTACTCTGCCATGCTCTAAACCAAAGTATTGGTAATTCAAACACCTACTGCATAATGCTCTCACTTTTAGTGTCTGTGAGGTACCATTTGTTAAGGTATCCATGCTAGACTAGACTCATTACATTTACTGCCTCTGATGTCAAAAACATATTATGTTATTTTCTCCCCATCTATTGCTAGAAAAGTTAAGTTAATAAAGCCAAGGGATACATAGCCATACCCTTAAATGGAGGGCAGAACTTCAGTCTGGATATATATGTTCCTCTCTTCCGTTAACTGAAGCTAACTGGATGTGTTCTTGGTGGTCTACCAAACTTAACAGTATAACAACACTTTCTAGCCTTTGTTCTCACCTTTATAAGACCATCCTCAGCTGTCTGCCATGATGGCTGCACTCTGATGCTATTCCTCTGACTTCCAGAGACCGTATCCGGGACACACTACCATAAATATAATGATATTTTTCATTGTTCTCTTTCCTATTAATTACTTACTACATTTTGCCATGATCATGAGTGTGAAAAACATGGTGTCACACTACAGGGACAAATATAGTTTCAGGTCCAGCCTTCTATGTAGCTAATCTATGGTCATGTTCTAGCCCTTTCCTGTCTCTGAGCCTCTCACTCACAGGAGTACCAGGTTACCCAGGCAGAGCTTTTTGAACATAGTATCTTGATAATGAAGTCAAATCTGTTTTGAGAACAACCCATATAGCATATTCTATATGGTTCTTTCTTTCTCCTCTAGCTGGGTGACTACTCAGACCCTTGTTCCTAACCCTCATTTATATGGTTTAAGCTTCTCCAGGAATCTGGGGACCTACCTGGATACCAAATGAGACAAATGTACCACATTGGTGCACAGATGCGTAGAAGACTCCAGTCGTATCCTGTCTCCTCAACACACACACACACACACACACACACACACACACACACACACACCTGCCTTACTCTCTACAAAGTGAGCATCTCTCCTCTATACCTGTCTGTCTTTATCAAGACAAGGCTATAGACTATGTATTTGTCCATGCATAAGCCATAGTTGGCTTCTGCCTTGAGACTAAGCATGCTGCCATGGCCTGGAGCATCCTTTCCCAGGAAGGCTTCAAAGCTCATGTTTTTCTTACAACTTGAGCCTTGGAAAATGCAAAGAGGAGACAAAGAGGCTGACATAATGTGTTGCTCAGGCCAAGTGCAGCATCCTAATACAACAATCCCTTCAGGGTCAGGAAACACTGTCAGTGATAATGGAAGGAGACGGAGAAGGGGAAAAGTGAAAAGCAGCTTCCTTCAGCAGTGACCCCGGGCACCATGGAGACCAATTTCCTTCCTCATTCATGTCATGCCAAGCAGACAAAGGATGCCAGCAATGGATTCAGGAATCAAGAGGCTTCAGAGAAGATGGGATACTGTCAGGCCAAATCATGAAAACACAACTACATCTAAGGAGTCCCTGCCTCCCCAAAGCCTCCACTGCTCCCAGGAAGTTTACACATCTCTTGTTCCTGCCAGGTCTGGTCACCTATGGCTTCATTGTCTTCTACCACTTACATTATGCCTTCCATTCACTCTTATGCACACATGCCGCTATCTCTGTGTTAGACACTCTGGCAAGAGTCAGGAGCACAACAGTAAATAAGTCAAGCAAGTGTCTATGACTTTTTACTTTCATAGGGACAGACAGACAGACGACAGACAGACAGACAGACACTGAATAGTCTATTTCCACAAGCTACTTGCTTTTGGCAGAAGTAAAAATAGCTCTGTTGGGCAAGTAAATCAGGGAAGGAGTCTAGGAAGGGCGACTTTTGGGTAGCACTCACCCAGGCATTGGAAGAAAGGCTTCTGAAAGTGATAATAGATGCTTAGGATATTAAAGTAGTAACAGGTAGGTCAGGGAGACAGAGAGGAGCCAAGCAGAGAGAATGGTAGAAGGGATAGGAGAGCCCAGGGCTTCAAAAGGGCTTTGAGGTGGGTGACACTAAGAAAATTCTCACCTAGGCTAAACAGGGAAGAGATGGGATATAACTTGCTTTTGATCACCATGGCAACATGGTTAGGCATAAATGAAAAGGCATAAGGATAGGAAAGAGACTATTAGTTAGATGAAAGAGAAGAGCAGCTTAGCCTTGTGGGGAAAAAAAAGGCTTGGGGATCCCGAGGTTCCTCCTGCCATACTGTGGGTAGTCGGCTGGAAACACTCTGGGTTTCTCCAGCTGGAAGTTGGGCCCCGGCTGTTCATTAACTAAAAGTCTCTCCCTGGCTCCTCACGGTTCCTCATAGCGGCGCAGCCCCAACACACGAGGAAGCCCTTGGGTTTCCAAAACTGGTTTATTCACATGGCGGATCGTGGATGGATCTGGATGCATACCCCTCAAACCCAGGATCGACCTGAGTTAAAAGGGGAGGGGAGAAGGGGGGAGGGGCTGGGGAGGAATGTTTAATTGGCTCCACCTCTGGCCTTCAGGTACCTCATTAGTATGTAAATCTCTCTAGGGCCTGTTCACCCTGCCCTCCACCTGTGTACATGACTGAAGGGTGGAGGTGAAATGGAGATTAGACCTTGTGTTAGGCCCAACATAGCCTGGCTGCTATCTTGACAGTGTTGGGACTCATTCAGAAGCTGGGGGATGATGGGATCATAAAGAACCAGACTGGCCACAGGATGCACAAGGAGGAGAAACCCTATACTTACGGGAGAGGGGGTTGACTACTGAATTATTAACCTGTTACAAAGAATGGAATTGTCAGTTTCTGAGATAGATAAAGAAATGACAGGAGCAGAAGACCAAGCATTTGGTTTCATTCACCTTAGGTTTGAGGTCACCCACATGGTGGGGATGACAAGGACAGCATTAGGTGGGAGAAAAACTTGGGAAATTCTTGTGTACAGACGACAATTCTGAGCCTAAGGTCATGCTGTCCAGTGTTCAAATAGATAAGGAAAAGCTGTAGAGAGATGACAGGAAGGAGGATGGAGATCAGAGGATGAATCCAGTGCAGCAATTATGTCAAAGGAACAGTCCTAAGCAATCTGTGTCTATGGCTACTGGTGAGCAGATCCAGTGGTTTTGGATAATCAACCATTTGATTTAGTAATGTCAGAACCCTGTTGCTGACATTAACAGACACAGTTTAGGGAGAGTGAGAGACAGATGCATATGGTCTTACTTCTTGCTCCCCAACAAAAGAGGGGAGCAACACCTATTCCATCATTGGTTACACACATCAGAGATACCCCCAATGTTTGTCACTAGCCATGCAGCTCTTACAGGCCCTCTTTGCAGGGAATATTAACATGTCATAAGTTAGCTTTAACTGCCAACTTCAACAGTCTACAACAGTGGTTCTCAACCTGTGGGTCATGACCCCTTTGGGGGTTGGATGATCCTTTCACTGGGGTCATATATCAGATATTTGCATTACAATTCATAACAGCAGCAGAATTACAGTTATGAAGTAACAACAAAAATAATCTTATTGCTGGGGGTCACCACAACATGAGGAGTCATATTAGAGGGTTTCAGTATTATGAAGGTTTAGAACCACTGATCTACAATCACCTGAGAAGAGAATCTTAACCAGATTGGCCTGTGGACATGTCTGTGGAAGACTGTCTTGATTACTAATTTATGTAGGAGGACCCAGCCCACTGTGGGAAGCATCAGTTCCTAAACAGGTGGCCCATTAGATTCCTATGCCACAGTGATCTCATTTCAGCAGAGATTGAACTCTGATACTGATAAGAAAGCTAGGTACATATGAACCATACAATGAGCCAGCATGTAACCATCCTCCATGATTTCTTCGAGTTCTTGCTTGAGTGCCTGCCCTGACCTCCCTCCATGACCAGGAAGTGTACGGGAAGGAAACCTTCTCTCACCTTGATTTTGGTCATGGTGCTTCATCACAGCAACAGACATGAAATGAGAACACAGGAAATCCTGGCCAGGCTCAGACAGTACTTTGAAATCCTAAAAGAACAAAACACAATGCAATCCAAAGAAGAAAATGTAAGCAGTTTTTATTCTCTGTTAGCAAAGATCTCACTCAAAGCAGAGGTTGACTTCTGATATTAAAACCTGTAAACCATGCTTGAGTATGATTTACTAAGTCTTCATTTTTCTGGTACCCGGACATCTGCTCTCATTGTTGGAAATATACAGCTGGGTACATCCCTGTGTACAAGCATGGGCTTCCGTTAGCTAGGTCTGCTGTGTGACTTATGGATATCAGAAACTCATGTCTCTTCTTTTAGAGACAGAGGTCAAGCAAGGGTCAGGGTGCCAGTCTGACTGGGGTCTGGTGATGGTCCTGTTCCAAGCTGGAGACTTCAGCTTCTAGCTGCCTCCTCATACAAAGGAAAGAAAAACATTAGCTTCCTGGCATCTTCCTACAAGGATACAAACACTGTTTGCAAGGGCTCCACCCTTAAAAAAATCTTATTACCTCTAGCTTCCACCTCCTAATGCCATCAGAAAGAAGATCTAATTTTAACTTACAATTGTTTAGGCTGTAACAGTCTTGTCCTTGGCATGGGGTCACATGGCTAGAGAAAGTGTCCCCAAATCATCACTGTCCATAGACTGAAAATTCTGCCATAATATAGCCTAATCTCTCTGTGTGTCTCTGTCTCTGTCTCTCTGTCTCTGTCTCTCTGTCTCTCTGTCTCTGTCTCTCTGTCTCTCTCTCTCTCTCTCTCTCTCTCTCTCTCTCTCTCTCTCTCTCTCTCTGTGTGTGTGTGTGTGTGTGTGTGTGTATCCATCCATCTGTTTGTCTCACTGTCTGTCTCTGTCTCTCTGTCTTTCTGTATCTGACTCTCTGTGTCTGTTTCTGTGTCTGTCTGTGTCAGTTGTTCTTTCCCCCGTGTCTGTCTCTCTGTGTGTCTGTCTGTCACTATGCCTATCTTTCTGTGTGTGCCTGTCTCTGTGTCTGTCTGTCTTTCTCTTTATGTGTCTGTCTATTTCTGTTTCTGTCAGTCTGTCTTTCTCTCTAGCTCTGTCTCTGTTGGTCCGTCTCTCTATCTCTGTCTCTCTTCCCCCACCACACACACACACAGAGAAGCTAAATCACTGTTTTAAATAAGTTGCATTTTCTTCCTATCTTACAGTTTACAAAAAAAAAAAAAGACAAAAAGTAAAAGAAAATTCTTACATGACTCTCCTGAGTTTTTTCCCCTAGACACATCTTCAAAGACTTGACAATCTTTTTTGCTGAACATTCTAAAAATGGATGTTATGTATCAGCTAAAAATATGATAATTAGCAAGTAAGCTTGAATCACATAATAGCAAACGTCGTTCCTTCTGCAAGACAAGAGTGTTACTCACGAGCACAGAATCAACCTGAAACCATTGGCACCTGACAGAAGCTGACAGGGCACCTTGGGCTCTCCAACTCACCAAGGCAACCTCAGTATCCTTTGGCAAACAGTAAAGGTTTCTAAAAGCACCTGCAGCAGGATGCATAGGTAGAGAAGCAGGTACTGTGAATGTTTCCCACTGGGTTTAACATGCGGCTCCCCATCTACTGTGTGGCAACCTTCCAGGCTCAGGTTGGATGCTGAGAGACAGCAGAAAATCCCACTGTGGTACATTACTTCTGCTAATAGCTTTGAATTGCACAGGAAAGTCGGATTCGGCACCCTGGATATGTCACGGTGGTATCCAGCAATACTCTGTCTTGATTATTGCTTTTTGGATGACAATCAGCAAGCACAAAGGAAGAAAGATTGTGGTTAATGGTGCTTCCACATTCATTCATGCATTCATTCATTTTATTCATTGAACAGAAGTACACTAAACTCCTGTGCTGGGTATCATGTTGAGTGCTATAACAGAAAGATAAAAAGACACAGGCAGTGGAGTAGAACACGTCTATGGTGGGAGGTCCCTGTGGATCTCCAGAGGCATGAAGACGGGTATGGAGAAGGGAACGAGTAAGCCTCCTCCACACAAGCAGAGATCTGAGCTGAGCCTGCAGAGATGAGAACTGGCATCTGGGTGAGAGCTAAGGTTGAGTCCTGGGCAAGAGTGCAAAGCCAGGTCATTCAAGTAACATTTGGAAAAGCCACAGGAGTTTCAGTGTCACTGTGGTACTCCAGGGACTGTTCTGTGTATGGTATCTTCTCAAACAGAATCATGGTAGAAATCATGGAATTAACATTAGTTGCTCCTGCTTTTCATTCCTATTGGGCATACGAGTTCCCTACCTGTTCATTAATTCAACAAACACTTAGGGTGATTCAAGTACCAAGTGGAAAAGGTGCATGTGCCTTCGAGATACTTATTATGTAGTCACTGACCAAAACGATGTGTGTACACACACAATACCATAGATACTCGTCAAGTTTCCTTCTGTTGCTATGACCAAAAGCAACCTAGCAAAGGAAAGGGCTTCTTTCAGTTACAAGTTGTACTCTATCTCTAGGGAATTCAGGGCAGGAGCTCAAAACAGTAGCTTGAAGCAAAAACCATGCAAAAAGGCTACTTGTGGGACCATGCTTAGCTAGCTTTCTTACATTTTCCCAGGCCATTTTCCCAGGGGATAGTACTGCCCACAGTGGTCAAGACACTTGTACATCAATTAAAAATCAAGATTAACCCACAGACATGTCCAAAGGCCAATCTTATCTAGGTAGTCCCTCAATAAAGACTGCCTTCACAGTCGACTCTAGACTGTACCAAGTTGGCAGTTAACCCTAACTAGGGCAAAAGCAAAAAGCATATATGTCTACCATGTAATAAGTACCATAGATGCTTAACATGGAATAATACAGACAACTGCCATGAACAATATCCAGGAGGAAAATGTCACCTCTTTGGAGGGTATGTAGGATAGTATGGATAACTCTATCATGTGCCTGGTACTCGGTCTGGGCTTCACGCTTGACTTAACTTTGCCAACAGCACAAAGGAGCAGAACACAGGTGACATTAAAACACTTTACCTCTCCCCTTAAGGAATCAGAAACTCTTTCCTATACATGGATGTTTGGAGTGTTTTTCACCTTGTTTTCTGTTTTCTCTCTGGTCTTCTGACCTGAGTAGCTATGGTTCTGGTGAGCAGTGAGTCTTCAGGTCCAGTAATGTGTCTCCACTTGGATTTTGACAGCCTGCGTGACCTTTGGGGCTTGGGTGCTTGTCCACACTTGCTACTCAGAATGTGATGTGGGAGCAAGCAACATCAGGTCTTCTCAGAAATACAGACTTGCAGGTATTAACCCACTCTGACTCAATTCATATATGCACTTACAAGACCTCCAGAAATATTTGAAGCCTTCCCATTATCAAATATTACTGTGTGTCAGATACATCAAAAGAGTTTTGGAAATTAAAGAAATTTTAAAATTAACTGAGACTAGTTCCTTTGATAATGGATGAAACTAGTGCATTGGCATCCGCAGATGATTCTGATCTGCAGTCAGCTTTGAGAATTTCTGCTGAAAACAGTGCTCTGCTCTTCTTTTAACCCAAAAGCCAACAGCATGAAAGATAGGTACCTGAAATAATTTTGAATAAACTGAGGAGAGAGGGAGAAAGGGAAGCAGTAAAGCCGACAACAGGCCAACTGATGGATAGATCGATAGGTGGAAGGAGAGACAATTAGACAGATGGATGGATTAATGATCCAGATAGGGTAAATGGTAATATTTTCTTAGTAGGTAATATCCACAAAGAAGATTTTGTGGGGCTCCCAGAAAATAAAACCATCAAGAACATCAGCCTTCCTCTGCTGATTTAGTCCCCATTTCTTCTATTTGATGCTAAAAATATCCACAGGGGTGTCTCCCTGTGATGCCTACATCTTCTCCTGTATAACTACAGAGACTTTCATGGTTGATCTGCTTCATCCTCATCTTTGGCTCTGAGCTTAGAACAAAGACTAAAGAAAGGCATGGATGCACCCTGTAAACTGTGCATGGTGATATGCTGTCAATTCAAAAAGGAAGACAGGGTCAGGCTTGCTACCAAACCAGAAAAAAGTATCCCCAGCTCCCTAGAGAAAGCAAGACCTTCCCTGCATGTTACCTTTTTAAAAGATGTCTTATCCAGGATTCATCTAGAAGGAACAAGGTGACCTCCTCTATACTACCTCAAAGACGTCTCTACAGTAATAGTTTTCATGAAGCCATTATGTATAATATCCTTGAGTACAAGCCAAAGAAACAACATTAAAATGCATGAAGATTTTTCTGGGGACAAAGAACATATGGTCCAAGTGTTTAATATGATGCAGGAATAAAAATGAGCATGAGAGAGTAAGGGATACATAGTGTGTCCTTCAAACAAGCCCCCATCCATCTCGCTTCCATCTTCCACACTCTTGATAAGGTGACAGGAAATTTGTTCCCTGATATGGCTTTGCTTTATCTCAGGGACTAAAGAAAAAGCCTAAAGAAGCAAATTATAAGGTACCAGTCCAACTATGGAAAATAATAATGCTACCCAAGGAAAAGGCAGAATAGGGGATGAGTCATTCAAATGATAGTCCAGATGTTTTCTCAACAGTTTGTCTCTGTCACAAGACATATATGAAATACCAGCCAGGTCTTCAAATTCTATATACCACTCATGGTATATGAAACATGGTTATACTTTTCAGAGCTCACTTTTTAAACATCACAGGAGCCTGAGGGTCACAGTGGGCCACTTCTTATGAAGAAATGGACTCTGAGTAAACCTTGAGAGATCAGGAGACTTCATGAAGAAGGTGCTTGGGGAACAGTAATGGCTGGGGTTAAAGGATGCCACTGCGCTTGGTCTTTACCTGAGAAATTATGCTAGCCCATGCACCAGAATCAGTGACTCCAGGTTCAGTGAGAGAACTTGTCTCAAAAAACAAGATGAGTAGCAATTAAGAAAGACACCTGAAGTAGACCTCTGGTCTCCATACAACCATACATATATGATAAGCACATACAAACATTCATAAATACACATGTACACATATGTGTGAACACACACAATTTAAAATAAAAAAACAAGCAAATATACATGAATAAAAAACAATAATGCATAATATGTACTGAGAGAGAAATGTGGGCAAACACTAACCCCAAATGCTATGAATTTCACCGTCTGTGGTGATTTGAAACAGCTGTCTGGAGAGCCAACATGGTAATGTCTAAAGGCCATAGAAACCTGATTCCCCTGTCTTAAATTTATCTGTGCAACTTTGCTGATTTTTAGTGTACAAATGACTCAGATTCAAAAGCACCAAGAGTTTGTTGGCTTTTTTTTTTTAATTAAAAGATTCCAAAATAGAATCATAACTGAAGATGGAAGACATAATTATCTTTTTTGAAATTATATGTGAATCCAAAAAAAAAGGTACCATTTTTTAACTTTTCTAAGTCTCTTTATTGGAAAAATAACAAGCAGCTCCAAGTGCAGGTTGATCTGGATGTTTAGGAGCTACAAAAAGAAGCCAGGTCCCCAATTATACAAAACATTGTCTCCAGAATGACATCAGAAAGACCTGGGGAACAATTAGACATGGCTAGTCAGGAAAAGGGAGACTTTAGAATGAATCCCAGTCTCATTCCCTGAGATACTGAGTAAGTAGAAGGTTGTAAGAAGACAGGTTCTCTCTTGACTCTCTAGCAAGTGAACGTATCCTACCAGCCATGTGACAGAGTAAAATCCAGATGAACTAGAACCCTGCAGCAGGCATGGGTATGTGGGTAGCTGCTCAAGCTACAGTGTGGATAGACTTGAGTTATGCTCAGTAGCACTTTGGGTTATAGGCAGAGTGAGTAGGACACCATGATACAGGGGGCTTCATTGGAGAGATAACTTTTTGCTATTGAATAGAACTAGATTTAGAACCAGAAAGATGTCACCAATTTCTTTTTAATAATAATAAAATAACAATAATTTCCAATGATAATAATAAAATTGATTATAATATAAGGACAGACCTGTCTTCTGTGAAAGGAGACAAAAGGCCTCCTAGCCAGAACATTCCAGAACTGGAAGACTCATAACATTAACAATTGGCGCTTAGGCGGGAGACGGAATTGAGGTAGAGGCTCTAAGAAAACCAGGCTTGGTCGTCCAAGCCTGTCTCAGCACTCAGGATGCTGAGGCAGGGATAATTCAGGAAGAAGCACTGAAGCTAAGTAGAAGTTGAATAAAATCGTCTCAGCCTCACAGAAGTGGTAAAGCCAAGATTTAAACCCTTCTTAATCAGCCTTCCCAGGAACCAACGGATGTCTCAGATGTCTCCGGGTTTCCTATTTGATGCCACCTACCGAACCTGCTTTGGGGGTCTGTAAATGCAAGAGAGCCATTGGATAATTAGTGATGGAAGAAAAAGCCTCTAAGAGAACAGCCTCCATACCACAGCTCACTAATTCCCCCACAATGGTGATCATGGTGGGTTTACCAGCCAGAGGCAAGACCTACATCTCTACGAAGCTCACACGATATCTCAACTGGATAGGAACACCAACTAAAATGTTTAACTTAGGTCAGTATCGACGAGAGTCAGTGAGCTACAGGAACTATGAATTCTTTCACCCAGACAACATGGAGGCCCAACTTATCAGGAAGCAGTGTGCTCTAGCAGCCCTAA
This sequence comes from Arvicanthis niloticus, assembly GCF_011762505.2. Classification (NCBI taxonomy): domain Eukaryota; kingdom Metazoa; phylum Chordata; class Mammalia; order Rodentia; family Muridae; genus Arvicanthis; species Arvicanthis niloticus. The sequence continues at coordinate 43,408,808 of NC_047668.1, read as the reverse complement.
AGGATGTCCATAAGTATCTCAGCCATGAGGAAGGTCATGTTGCGGTTTTTGATGCCACCAACACTACCAGAGAACGACGCTCATTGATTCTGCAGTTTGCTAAAGAACATGGTTACAAGGTCTTCTTTATTGAGTCTATTTGTAATGACCCAGACATTATTGCAGAAAACATCAGGCAAGTGAAACTTGACAGTCCTGATTATGTAGACTGTGACAAAGAAAAGGCTATGGAAGACTTTCTAAAGAGAATTGAGTGCTATGAGATCAACTACCAACCTTTGGATGAGAAATTAGACAGCCACCTGTCCTACATCAAGATCTTCAGCATGGGCACACGCTACATGGTCAATCGAGTACAGGACCACATTCAGAGCCGTATAGCCTACTACCTCATGAACATCCATGTCACACCTCGATCTATCTACCTATGCCGGCATGGTGAGAGTGAACTCAACCTTAGAGGCCGAATTGGAGGTGACTCTGGCCTCTCAGCTCAGGGCAAGGAGTATGCCTATGCCCTGGCCAATTTCATTCGGTCTCAAGGCATCAGCTCCCTGAAGGTGTGGACTAGCCACATGAAGAGGACCATTCAGACAGCTGAAGCCCTGGGTGTCCCCTATGAACAGTGGAAGGCCCTGAATGAGATTGATGCGGGTGTCTGTGAAGAGATGACCTATGAAGAAATTCAGGAACACTACCCTGAAGAATTTGCACTACGGGACCAGGATAAATATTATTACCGCTATCCCAGGGGAGAGTCCTATGAGGACCTGGTTCAGCGTCTTGAGCCAGTTATTATGGAGCTAGAACAGCAAGAAAATGTACTGGTGATATGTCACCAGGCTGTCATGCGGTGCCTCCTGGCATACTTCCTGGATAAAAGTTCAGATGAGCTGCCCTACCTCAAGTGTCCTCTGCATACAGTGCTCAAACTCACACCTGTGGCTTATGGCTGCAGAGTGGAGTCCATCTACCTGAATGTGGAGACTGTAAACACACACTGGGACAAGCCTGAGAACGTGGACATCACCCGTGAACCTGAGGAAGCCCTGGACACTGTTCCTGCCCATTACTGAGCCCTTTTCAAGTGATCAGGTTGTCTCTGTTCTCACTGCCTCCCTCCTGTAGGAACTGCTGCCCTTGTTCTCCTTAAGCAGATTCTGGCCTTGGCCGGAGAGTGCTCTACCTCCAGTAAAGAAGTCCGTAGCAGCTCCCAAACAGATCTTAATTCCTAGCCATAACTAAGGCTACCTAGCTATGGATAAAATTCTTTTTAAATATTCTCTGATAAATAAAGACATTTATTCCTGCCTATAGGACAGGAAGAGGAAAAAAAAAGAAAAAAAACAATTGGCATATGAAAAAAATGCATTAGGAAAAATATAAATTAAACCTCAACTCCAGGTTCTCAACTATAGCTGTGTTAGTTATTCATTCGGTATGCATATTTAAGAACCTACTATGTGTTGGGCTGCGGTCTGTGACTAGAAATATTGAATCAAGGTATTCACAGGCCAAAAGGGAGCAAGAAGCTCTACATTAAAGGCTCTTCCTGGGAGAGTTACTGAGAGGAGGATAGAGAAGGCAAATGCATATACAGCATGCAACGCTGGGTATAGAGTAGAGGGGAAGAAATACAGATCATGTTTGGCCTATTGAATAGTCCTTTGCAACCGAATCACAAGATACTGGGAAAGACTGACAGGAGACAGAAAGTTTAAATTTAAAACAATTAGAATGGAAAAGAATGTCCCAAACTTGCTCAGACATTATTCACTTCACTCATTCTGGACAAAAGGGTGGAAGAATGTCATTTTCATTCACCAAGCACATGCCTGGTGTTGAGAGATGTTTCTAGGGCAGATGTAAAGAAACAAACATCTGTTCACTCCAGTTAGGGCAGCAATAGCAGATTCTAGCTGAGTGAAACAAGGAATCTGGTGCCATTACTTATAAAGTGTGGGTTAGGAGGTTACCTTAAGAAGAGCTTGGGTCTCTCCAAGGCATCTACAGTATCAAAACTCCCACCTCAACATAAGCAGAAACTCAAAAGCTGCCTCCCTGGAGTTTATTGCCCCATTTTCAGGCTACTCAATAACTTAGAGATTCTCTTCTCATAGGCAAGTGGTTATCACATTGGGACAGTAAGGGGGCCTTCTGAAGTCCTTGATAATTTTATCTACTTCTAAGTCTTCCATCAGCCTTTTCCTTCCCCAGGAGGAAATGTTTTAATTCATGGGAAATAGCTACAGAAACCTCTGTCTCTTCTCCCCTTTTGCTGTCACAGAGCAAAGGTATCAATGATTGGAGGTAAAAAAAGCAAGCAAGCAAACAAACAAAAGCTGATGGCAAGCCAGCATTGAAAGTGATGGTTTAGATTCAGTCTTATATATAAATAACAGAAATGGTCACTAGCTTGCCTCAAGCTGTCTTTGGAAGACACATGAAGAAAGGCCAATGAAAAGGCAACTCTACCATTCACAAAGTGTATCTGAGAAACATCAAAACAGAGGCCAAAGGACATCAAGTTACTCCATTTTGCTTGTGGGACCTTAGCTCTCTCAGTTTTTGTTCCAGCGTAAGTCTATAAACAGCAGTCTGTCTTCTGAGTCCTATCTGTCCATAAGCATAGCTTTACAGAATTGCTCACCCATGTTGCTGGGGCCTGAAAGCACACATGAGCCATCGTCACCCAGTAAGGGGTAGGTAGCCAGTGATTGACACATGAAATACTTTTGAGAACATGGCTTAGTCACCTTTGCATCTTAGTGGCAGCATACCTAAAAGAACACTGTAAAGGAGGGACGGCTTATTTTTAACTAATTCGTTGAAGGGTTCCTGTCCATCATGATGGGGAAGGAAAAATGGAGATGGTTCTGTTCATGACAGTGAGGAGCATGAGACAGGGGCAGGAAGCAGGAAACAAGGCTGGTACTCAGGGTTTAGCTGTAACCATCAGGGGTCCATATCTAGACCCTTTCTGCCATCTAGATTCCTAATAACACCATGGCCTCCTAAAACAGTATTACTATCTAGCAACCAAGTCTTCAAAGTATAAGTCAGTGGAGGGCATTCAAGCAATATCAAGATATACTTTTGTGATATTTTATCTAATGACCTATCTTGCAATGTGGATAGATGAACACTTACTGTAAAGAAACTTCACTATGCACTGGAGCTATTGGTTACCTGCTCAAATGCAACCTGGGTACCTCGGAGATGCGTTATTTCCGTTTCTTTTGGTTTGGATTTGTTCTTGTTTTTGAGACAGAGTTCTGTGATCCAGCCTGGGTTGACCTCGGACTCTAAACTCTTTGCCTCAGTTGGGTTTCCAGCAGCATGAAGACAGGTGAAAATGTGCCAATGTCTTCAACTGATGCTGGCCTTTCAGAGCCCTCGAAAGCTGATTGTCACCCTGTCATTTTCAGAGAATCACTGAACCCTCACAACCCTCCCCAAACCCTTTATGTTGTCCTCTCTCACAGTTACACCAAAGAGTAAACTAACTGATAACTATGAAGACATTATTTACACACACACACACACACACACACACACACACACTAACTGCCATTGATTCTGAAATGATGTCTCCCTTGTTGAAAAACTGCTTAAGTTATCATAAAAATTCACTCACATTCAGGGAAAGGCTCCCTTCTTCAGCTACACCTTCCTGGATGCACACTCATGGGAATACCCAGAGGCAGGTTTCCATAATAACTAAAGCTCATCAAGTTGGCAAGGAAGACTAAACACCTGCAGCTCCTGAGAATATGCTTTCTGATGTCATGCTTCCTCCAGCTACTTTCACCTCTTAAAATTTCAAGATCCTTTCAAATAGTGTCTACAGCAGAGACCATGAATTCAACATCTAAGGCCATGGAGGAACGTTGCATAGTCAGTCTGATATCATCCAATCCCACTTCCTGAATCTGAATGAGTCTTGTTTCAACCAAACTGTCCTATAGAACTTTCTTGCTGTAGGGCCATGTTAGCTTGAATACAATTAAGTCTCAGAATCAATCACAGACCTCTAAAGCCTGTGGCCACTAGAATCTCACACTGCTTACTTCTCCTGTAGCAGTCTCCCCACCACCACCAAGAGTAAGCCACCCACCAACTAACACTGTTTGTGTTTCCAGTATATGAGTTTGCAACTACACACCTCTGACCAAGTTAACAGTTTGAAAATTATCCTTTTCAAAAATTTTAATTGGTATATAATAGGCATCTGAATTTGAGTTATGGTGAACATTTTGATACATGTACACAAAGTCTAATGATTAGATTGGGATAATTATCACAATTATAACTTCAAATGTTTGCCATTTGTGGTAGGAATACTCACATGCTTACTAGATACTTCAAACTATACTATTAATTTTTTATAAGCCATAATTACTTTGCTGTCCTTTATAATATCAGAAGTTATTCCTTCTACACATCTGACTGCTGACCCCATTAGCCATCCTCTTTCCATCCCTTGCCCATACAAACATCTCACCATCTGGTAAACACTCAAACTCTATAAGTTAAATTCTCTTAGATTCTATGCATGCATCTCTGTGAAAAGCTGTCTTTCTGTGCCCCACTTAATTCCTTTAGCACAACACCCGTACTTCTATATTCACTGCGATAAATAACAAAATTGTATTATTCTTACAGTCAAATAGCATTTCCTTGTTTATACATTTCACATTTCTCACTGTTCTCTCATGATTATCCTTTAGAGGTCAAAAATACTTAAAAGTGAAAAAGGTAGTTGTTCTGCTGAGAAATCCCTCTAATATCTCTGACTAAAACGTTGGATTCAAAAATGATAATGCCATAGTCCCAGGACTCATTTCTCTTTATAATATGGGTCACTGTCACAAATTATCATTTTCTAACCTGCAGAGAAATGAGACTGTAAGGAAATGGAATTCAGGGCAAATCCATTTGGTCTAGATAGATAGATGTTGGAAGGTCCTTTGATGACCTTTCTTCATTACCTTCTTGTCATACTTATTCTGTGACCATGGGAAAAAATTCTCCTTTTTCTGTGCCAGTGTAGTATCTCTCTGGTACTGTCTTTGCCATCAGCTGTACCTGACAAGCCACAGAGTAATGCTCTGCCATAAATAAGCCTCCTGGAGCAGAAGAGAGCACTCCTCAAGCACAGGTAACTCTGTGACTCATTTATCTCTGTCTTTTGTTAAGTACCAGGTCTGGAATATTCAATAAGCAAGATCTTCCCTGCACACGCACTTTAAAAATTGATGCAAGCTCCTCCAAAGCAAATGAGCAGGATACATGTCTGTCCTTCAGACACTTCCCAGGTGCCTCTGTGAGAAAGCCTCTCATTTCTCTATAACATTTCTACAAGTAGAAAATGCTGTCATTGTCAGTATGTGACTCCTTTCCTGCCAAGGATCACAGTTCTGTCACATGCCTCTGAACCTTCATACCCACATATTAACTATTTTACACATTAAGCAAAGCCAAGTAATTTATATCTCATCCCCTGACCACTTGTACCCTGACTTGCAGAATAGCATCCTCTGCCTGGGTCTTTGTTCCTTCATCCCCTGCAGCTTCATCTACTATTGCTTGGTTAATTTCTCTTCTTCTGTCAAGGCTTCATGTCAATTGGTTCCACAGCTGGGACTCTCCTTCCCTGGCATTTTCAATGGCCAACTGTTCTCATCTATCAAATGTAAGATTAGATTTCACTTGTTTTTATGGGTTAAATGAGCATCTCCCAAAGAACCATGTATAAAAGTCTTGGACTCCAGGATGCCAATGTCAGAGGACTCTATGAACCATTCAATAGTATCTTGGTTTTATTTCCAATTGCTATGTCAAAATACTCTGATGTAAGCAAATTAGGAAAGAAAGGGTTTATTTTTACTCACAGCCTCAAGCTACACTCCATCATTGTGAGAAAGTTACAGCAACAGCAGATTAGGAAAACTGGTCATGTTGTGTTCACTGCCAATGGGAAGGGTAATAGATGAATGTGTGCTTGTGTCTTAGCCCTCCTCTCTCCATTCTCTTTTTTTCTTTTATTGGGTATTTTCTTTATTTACATTTCAAATGTTATTCCCTCTCCAGGTCTCCCCTCTGGAAACCCCCTATCCCATCCCCCACCCCCTGCCTCTATGAGGGTATTTCCCCACCCACCCATCCACCCACTCCCACCTTCCAGCCCTGGTATTCCCCTACACTGGGGCATCAAACCCCCACAGGACCAAGGGCCACTCCTCCCACTGATGTCCAACAAAGCCATCCTCTGTTACATACGTGGTCAGAGTCATAGGTCCCTCCATGTGTACTCTTTGGTTGGTGGTTCAGTCCTCAGGAGCTCGGGGTGGTGGGGCGGGGTGGCTGGTTGACACTGTTGCTCTCACCATGGGGCTGCAACCCCCCTCAGCTCCTTTAGTCCCTTCTCCAACTTTTCCATCAGTGACCCAGCGCTAAGTCCAATGGTTGGCTGTGAGCATCCACCTCTGTACTTGTCAGGCTCTGGCAGAGCCTTTCAGGAGACAGCCACATCAGCCATTGTCAGCAAGCACTTCCTGGCATTCACAATAGCATCAGGGTTTGGCAACTGTATGTGGGATGGATCCCCGGGTGGGGCAGTCTCTGGAAGGCCTTTCTTTCAGTCTCTGTTCCACACTTTGTCTCTATATTTCTTCCTGTGAGTATTTTGTTCCCCCTTCTAAGAAGCACTGAAGCTTCCACACTTTGGTCCTCCTTCTTCTTAAGCTTCATATGGTCTGTGAATTGTATCTTGGGTATTCCAAGCTGTTTGGGCTAATATTCACTTACAATGAGTGCATACCATGTGTCTTCTTTTGTGACTGGGTTACCTCACTCAGGATGAAATTTTCAAGTTCCATCTATTTGCCTGAGAATTTCATGAAGTCATTGTTTTCAATAGCTGAGTCGTATTCCACTGTGTAGATGTACCACATTTTCTGTTTCCATTCCTCTGTTGAAGGACATCTGGGTTGTTTCTAGCTGCTGGCTATTATAAATATGGCTGCTATGAACATAGTGAAGCATATGTCCTTATTACATATTGGAGCTGGGTATATGCCCTCAAAATCTCCTGTGTAAAGAATGTGCCACCCACAATGGACAGGTCTTCCCACTTCAATTAACATAGACAATATAATCTCCCACAGACATTCCCACAAGCCAACCTGATCTCAACAATCTATCACTGAGACTCTCTTTTCCCAGGTGATTTTAGAGTGTGTCAAGCTGACAATTAAAGTTAGCTATCACAGATGATAAGGCCATATGGGAAATTTTTAGATCATTGAGGACATGTCCTTGAAAGGCACTATGGGATATCACAGTGCCTTTCTCTCTGTTGCTGCTGTTGCTGCTTGAGTTTCAAGGTTAAGCAATTTGCTCCCCACATGTTCCCACCATGAGAAGCTAAAGACTCATTAAAGACCCAAAGCAAGAGAACTCCAGAATCTTAAACTCAAAATTCCAGAACCAGAAGCCAAAATGACCTTTCTCACTTAAGTTATTTGACTCAGATATTTTACTGTGGTATCAATAAACTGACTAATACACCTTTCCAGCAGAGTCTTGCCTGTACCCCATTGTTCTTTCTCATAACATTGTGTCTGTTTGAATTTTTGTTCTATTTATTTATTTTTGTCAGTGTTCATTTCAATAGGAATTATTTTTGGTTAGTAACTTGCTTGTTACTGTTCCGTGTGTTTTTCCCTCTCCAACCCTATACATACAAATAGCATATGAGGGCTGCATTTCTCCATTCTCGCTGTGGTTGGCCGTTCCAGGTGCCTTCAGAGAAAGCCCTTCATCTCACTAGCACGATAATGCCAGTCTTTCCTGGATCTGTCAGCCATGTGTGGCATTGCCAAATGTATCAAAACCTCACATTTCTAACCCTGTTCTCTGCGTAATACCATACACCGTGCCACCTATGAGCTTGTTTTGTGGATTTCCACTGAGACTGCAGAAGCAGGCAAAATGATGCTCCAAGGAGCTACACATCTGTTGGATGTTGTGAATCATTATTTCTGGGCAAACACACTGCCTGCAGCTCCTGGAGAGATTCTTTCCTGTGAGCTTGCCTCATACATAACTCAGGCAGTTGGGAGGCTCCACAGCGAACGAGATGCTGTGCAGGACAGCATATAGTCTCTCTCTCTCTCTCTCTCTCTCTCTCTCTCTCTCTCTCTCCCTCCCTCCACCCCTTCCCCTCTCTCCATCCTTCCTCTCTTTTACTTTTCTTTCTTTATTTACTTATTATGTGTATGTGTTCATGTATGCAGACAAGTAAATAGGTGTGCACATGTGTGCATGTGCATATGGAGACCAGAGATCAACACTCAGTGTCTTCCTCAATCACTTTCCACTTTTGTTTTGACACATCCCCTCTCACTAAACCTGGGGCTCCCCAACTCAGCTATTCTGGCTATCTACTGAGCACCAAGGATCTTCACATCCACACCACTTGCCCTACAAGCACACAACACAACTGGCCCTTTGACATTGGTTCTTATGGTTGTAGTTGTGTCCTTAAGCACTTTAAAGTGACTCGGCCATTTTCAAGCCCCAATCTGATGGCTTTCCTTTTCTACTGTTCTTCCTGTTTGGGAAAAACCTCTATAATGACTTCTACTCATAAGCAGGAATAAAATGGTAGACATATTTTCTTCATTATGCTCGTTAGCTTTGCTTTACCTTTTTATCTTATTATGAATCTAACACCTATGAAGATTGTTGCCCTGGGTTCTCTTATGGAAAACAATATCCATAATCTAGTCTAGCTCTGGTCATGTATACTATCCCCTATTCTAAGTATGGCCTAGAGAGTTCAAGAGGCCTGCCATGGCTTCCATGTTTGTAAGTGCCATTCTCTGAGCAGCAATCTGAATTCCAAATTTCTGTATTCATACCTTTCATTGTTTTTCACTCCATACCTCTGCTGAAGGAATTAAGGAAGCAGCCATTGTGTGGCAGTGTCTCACATACAGGAAAAATGAGGCCCCTTATAGACCCATATGTGGTGCTTTGAATCATTATAGATCCTGGGTCAGGCATCCCCTGCCCAAACTCAGAGCCCACAGGAAGGCATGTGTCCACAGGTAAGTGTTTTCACTAGTAAAAGACCACTGTGATTATAGCTGTTGCAGGACTCATATTTCAACCTGAAGAATGAAAGGGCTTTGTCATTCCTAATGTCCATGCAGAGAAAAAGATATTTAAGGACTCTAAAATAACATGGCAGGAAATTGAGGTTCAACGTACTGCATATAAAGTGATGGGGAAAAAAATGCTCTCTTTCACTATCTCTTTTTCCCCTGGGTCTGTGGTTCACAAACTGCAGAGCATAAATCGTGGAGCAAACCATGCTGGAATATCAATAAACCTACATCGACCCGAGACAGGAATTCAGCTTGCAGCATGGGGACTTTTTTTTTTTTTTTAGACCTTGGTTGGCAGCCAGGTGGATGAAAGAAGAAACCAATGAGTGTAACAGCTTTGCAGCAGCAGAGAAAAGAGTTAGAATTCAGGAAATGTTGCCCGGGTGCCTCTCTGTAAATTCATGAGAAATGAAGTCTCCTGGAGGCTGAACAGCAGGGTTAATAAGGAAAACACAGGCACCACACCAGAGGCTACCAGCCCCAGGTCTGTGATCGACCTGAGTGGTGGAGATTTAACTGTGGGTTCCTTTAAAATCCACTGATGTCCTGAGGTCCAGTGCCTCAAAATGTGACCTTCTTAGGAAGCAGGGTCTTTACAGAGGAGATGGTATTAAATGAGGTTATTAGAGTGGATCCTAACCCAGTGTGCCTGATAGCCTTATACAAAGGAAAAATCTGGATTCAGACCTGCATTGAGAAAAGGCAGAGTATTCGTGAGCCTGGACTGGAATAGGCATGGTTATGGGGGAGGGGGCAGGGCCACAATGGTAGACCACAAGCTTTTAAGTCAATGGAAAGCCACTTCTGGTGTTGATAGAAGTATGACATGAAGCTGTACCTCACATTGTAGAGATTTTATAGGCACAAATATTGACTTAAATTTGGGGGGCGGGGGGCTGAACATGTAGCTCAGTTGATAGAATGCTTGCCTTGCATACATGAGGTCCTGGGTTCTAGCCCTAGCACTGAATAAAAACTTGTATGACGTAAGCCTATAAAGCCAGAAGTTGTCCAAACTCACAACCCAGTGAGATTGAGGTCAGCCTGGGCTTAAAATCAGAGAGAGAGAGAGAGAGAGAGAGAGAGAGAGAGAGAGAGAGAGAGAGAGAGAGAGAGAACTTAGATGGTAGCAAGTAGCAGAAATAAGACTTAGGCCCCCTCTCAGATCAAGAAACATGTTTTAGTGATTACCTAAAACATGTCACACGTTAAATAATTCCATCTTCGTAATCACCCACCAGAATGGGTGTCAGCAGCAGTGGCATTAGTAGTCACATGTTGGTGAGCACACTGAGGCCTCAGGAGTTCAGCCATTGCCCAGTCATACTGTAGGTCAGCAAGCCACTGTCAGCTCTCAGCTGTCACCTCTTTTCTTTTTCTGCTGTCTTTTCTGTCACGAATATTTACAGAGCAGAGTCCTTCTTATCAAACATGTGCAACATGGAGCATGTAGGGCAGAGTGGGGGAGGATTGCTGAAGATAAAAATATCATTTTACCTTTCCAGTTCTTAGTATGGCAAGTCTTTGCACTAACTTCAGAGATCTATAGCGTTTGTCTTCAACAGATGCAGCAACAGGAATCCAGACTTTCTCTGACTTTAGTGTCTCAAGTTACACAGGTGTAGTGTCTAAAGGAGCGTTTGGGTCAGATAGAAAGAATGCACTGAGGACCATGTCTCTGAGTACTTCAGGAAAATCTGTTGTGAGAACAAATGCAAACAGACCCCCTTTAAAGAAGCTAATGGAGGGGCTAGAGAGATGGAGCCATGGTTAACAGCACTTGCAGCTCTTGGAGCAGACCCTGGTTCCAGTACCTCCATGGCAGCTAACAACCACCTGTAACTCCAGTTCCGGGGATCCGACGCCCTCTTCTGTTTTTCCTCAGGCATTACACTTAAATGCTGTGTGTGTGTGTGTGTGTGTGTGTGTGTGTGTGTGTGTGTGTGTGTGTGTGTGTATGTGTGTGTGTGTATATATATATATGTATTTATGTATACATATATATGTGTATATGTACATATATGTGTATGTGTATATATGTATATATATGTATGTATATGTATATATATGTATATATATGAAATGTGAATTTGTAAGCTGAGAAAAGGAAGACTTACCTGAAATCCCTTCCTAAATTCCTAAGAATTAGTGATCAAAGAACTTACAACTGGATAAGAGAGTCTCTCCTCTATGCAATCACCAGCTTTAATTCTGAGGTTCTACAGCAATAATTTGGTGAACTTGGTGAAAATACTAGGCTAAAGTGATGACTTCTAAAACAGCAACAATGATAGAGTCCATAGAAGTCCACGCATCACCATTATCAACCACGCAGGGGAAGGAATGTGTTATATATTTGGTGTTGTTAGGCTGAGAGAAGGCGGAATGTTGTGCCACTTACTCAAGCTAAATTGAGAAGAAAAAAAAAAAAAAAAACCCAGGATGATGAACAAGAAGCAGCTTGAGCAGAAGAAAGGCAGAGAAAAGAACAGAAGAAACAAAGGGCAGTAACCTCAAGTCAAGGGAGTTCCGAGTGCAAATGGTTGAGAAAAGAGATTGTTCTGGAAGACTGACCTGGCAGTAGTGTCATAACAAGTACTGAGCTTGAAGTCAGAAAGACTAGAGACTGTCGTAGTCACCACTGAATATGAGGACTAAGAGCTCTTTCTGAGAGGAATCACAGAAGGTTCCTAAAGGACTGATGTGCTCATGATGTAAACACAGAGGAAGTCAAGCACCTAAAGCTAGGTTGGGTTAACAGCCTAGCTATGGCTGCCACTGGGAGGAGAGCTAGAGACTGGCTGTGGAAGACGAGGCATATTGTGCTAGGTGGAAAATGTGGGGGAGGGACATTCCAATGAGCAAGATAAACATCAGAATTGATTTTCCAGGCCAAGAAGAAAACTGCTTCTTTTGTGAATGTTTTGATTTTACCTGGGCTGTCAGAGAAACATAAGGCAAGAATTGCACAAGGGAGATGGGATCTGAAACTCCATCCTCACTCCTGAAATCCAGGAGACACACATTTGCATTTATTATTCCCTGTTGGCAGTCTTTCTTCTTACCTTCCATCACATACCCTGACCCCTGCTCAACATTCTCTGTTGAAGCATTCTGCTCACAATGAGAAAGGGGGTTGGGTAGGAATGGAGGTGTGTGGGGAATTACTTTGTAGGCTGGGGCTGGGAGCAGGATTTTTGCTAAAATGAAAAGACAGACATTTTCCCAAGCTGGTCAGCATGTTAGCTATTCAGTTTTCCCATTATATACTGAGTTTCTTTTCTGTACCAAGCACCGTGCCTAAATGAGACACAAGGTACCTCTATCCTTATTCCCATCCTAGGGGGAGAGAGGGCAACTCTGATAGCGATGGGTTGGTACACAGACTATGACAACTTCAAAGGAGAAAAGGAAGAGGCAAGCTGCTTGCCAATGATGATCTCAGCCCAGGTGACCCAAGAAAAGCAGCATGATTGTTAAGGTCAATGCTATCCATCACACTGTGCGAGCAGAAAGCCTAGCTGGAGCGGGCTACAAGCAGACTAAGAGCACTCCCAGCTCCCCTCCCCAGTCCCAGGGGCATATTGACTACTGTCATACTGCCCAAGTCATATATTAACTAGGCCCATTGCCCTCCCAGCCTCCTCTTATCCTTGGGACCTTCCAAATACATTCTTCAGTCTAAACCACAAAACTCAGTGTCTTTTAGTGTATTGTGATAGAAGTGGAGCTTGTACCCACCTCCTCATGCTACAACACCTTTTGCTCCCAAGGAACCTTAAATGAACATTTACCTCTCCCCAGGCAGACTGAAGCTTTACTTCGGGGCCCACTATGCAATCCACATTGACATGCCTTTTGCTCACAGGATGGTTCGACTCCATGCCTCTCTCCTTTTCTAAACACAACACTGCACTCTTTCGAAGGTCCACTCTGGAGAAAATATAGAATTGGAGTTGTGAAAGATGAGGAATGCTGTCCAAGCAACTCCTGATGGGAATTAGAGCATGTGTATAACTCTGTGATCTATGTAAGCAGTGATGAGCTTTCTTCTGGAAAACCACATCTGTGAGAGCTTCTGTCATACCCCATCCTGTCTTTCACACTGCCTATTCCCTGCTTCTACAAAAAGAAAAATGTAAATTCTTCATCGGGGCTGAATGAAATTAGAAAGGTTAATGCTGAGATGATTGACACTTCTCTGAGAACCACCTTCAATAATGCATGTCATTCATCAACGGAAGTACAGCTTTGAACCTTTCACCCCCTGATGTTGCAGAAGCCTTCAGGACTGGACTTGCTATACACACCTGTAGCTTTTAAACAGTCATTATACACTGGGGGTTCCAGATTGTGTGAAAGGTGGCATCTGGTCACTGCTCACTAGAGAGATAAAGTGTGGTGTACAGAGCTACCTTGGAATCCCTGAATGTAATGAGGATGAAGCATGGGGTTTGGGATTGCAGAGACCACCTTTTGGAACACTGACAGTGGGGTAGAAGAAGAAGCAAGTGTCTACAAACTGTGTTGTATGTATGTGAGATAAAGGCCTAAAATATACCAGGATGATGAAGCACTTTCTTTGGCTAGTGCAAATGTTTTCAAATATTAACACCTTACTTTCAAATGATTTAGGGAAAGATTATTTTGTGCTCCATCTAAAACATATCTATGTCTTTAAGATGACTTCAAAATTATTTTAATCAACCCTTACTTTAAAAAATCAAACTTACCTTAAAAAATAAAGGGTAACTAAATTCAGTGGGATGTTTTGTTTGGTTGTTGGTTTTTGCTTTTGTTTTGTTTTGTTTTGTTGCTTTTTTTAAAGACATGAAAGTAGCATGGAAGAAAGTCTAGGAAAAAAGTGGAAGTGTTAAAGGATAATGGGTGAATATAATCAAAATACATTGTGTGTGTGTGTGTGTGTGTGTGTGTGTGTGTGTGTGTGTGTGTGTGTGTGTGTGAAATTGTCAAAGGATAAACTATAATGCTTCTTTTATAAAAAGGTAAAGGACAACAGGCAGGTGGAAACTCATGTGCAGGGCAGACAGGGTTTCAGCAGTGGATCCAGTGTTCCTTTTAGTACATGAGGGCCAGGACCAACACAGAAACCATCTCTCTTTGAAGCCCCGTGTTCCTCATTCTCGCTTTCCTTGTGTATAACACACAATGACTTCATTCCCATTCCCGTAACCTTGTCAGAGAGGTGGGAAATGCTTGTGCCTGAGCTTGCCTCCCCAATAGCCATGTTGGATGACTTCTTTTTGATTTTTCAAGTTTCAACTTGACTTTCAAGTGTTGCCCATTGAGCATCATGACCCAATGGGGTTATTCTACTAGCATCTTTAGAAGATTTGAAGAAGTTGTAACTGGGAATCCAGATGTTTAGCCAAGAGAAACAGGTGCAAAAAGACTACAATAAAATTGGAAATTTAAAAGCTCTAAATGAAATATGTATAGAGTGACATGAATACATAGATATAATTCTGTGAATTAAATCTTGGAGCACTAGAAGCAATAATGTGAACATGTAAAGCAGAATACTGGCAACTTGAGGGATTTGCAGAATAAATGTTCTGTGAGAAGTTTTTTGAAGACTATGTCATCTGTTAGCTCTGGATTGGACCCAGAGGAGAAAGATGTGGTATGCCAGAAAACTTGTGACCTGAAGTTCTTGCACCCATATGGACTCTTAACTCTTTGGAATCATAAGCCCAAATAAACTCTTTCTTCCATAATGTGCCTTGGTCATGTTGTTTTACCACAACAATAGGAACATAACTAATATGAATATATTAGATTATCAGTCTTGGGGGAAAAAAAACCTCTGTTCATGATTTATTCCCAATATTCAGTGCTCTAAGTCTTTTCCCCAAGGCTTCATACTAGGAACCTAATAAACACTTGTTAGACAGATGAAAGGATGGATAGATGGATACATGGGTGGGTTGGTGGTTGGGTGAGTGGATGGATGGATGGATGAACAAATGAGTTGTGGTTGGGTAGATGGATGTGTAGTTGGAAGTGTGGATGGACGGGTAAGTGGAAGGGTGAATGGATAGGTGGGTGGGTAGGTGGAAGGGTGGGTGGAAGGGTAGATAAAGAGTCAGTGACTATTGGTTGATTGGATGGATAAAGGATGAGTAAATGGTAGGGTGGTGAATACATAGGTGACCACATGGTTAGTTGCATATAAATAAAGACACCTAATGCCAATGCTAAAAATAATCTAAGGTAAGATGCTTGAAAGTGAAATGAATTAATGACTACATATTCCTTCTCCTTTCCAAGTTGAGTCGCTAAAATAAATCAACGTGATGGTTACAATGCATAAATATCCAGAAGACAAACATGGAAAATGGTAAGAAACTATTGTTTATTCTCTCCATGCCCCCAAACCTTGTGAAGTCCTGCCAAGCAACCCAAGAGAAGACCACACAGTTAGTGTTGTCTCTGTGCATCTAGCCATTTGCAATCAACTATGATCAAGGAAAGTTGACTTGCTATGAAGAATTGCCATTTCTAGAATCTTACAGCTATTGAGTTAATTTACATTTCCCTTCAACATGAACTGATTTTAAAGAGGAGAAAAATCAACTTCTGCTCTGCACTCTAATGGGAGGATAAAAGTTATACAACGATGAATTCCACTGATTAGAGCCTCTGCTCATTTTCTGCTGCTTGCTAGCCATTTGGTAGCATTTTAATTTAACTTTCCACATGCATATTCTCCATTAATATTTATGAAATGATTACTAGCTGCAGCTTAGTCCTTAAAAACTGGAATTGAAGCATTCCGCAAAATACATTCACTAGTAGCTGAGAACAAATAATGCTCTAACAAGCTGTTAGGAGGCTTTCGTGTCTTCATGCAGCTTTTCTCCCAAAAGAAAGAATATTAAAAATTAGTATTGGCGTAATCAGCTAGCAGAAATTCCAATAATTACACAAAACTTTGTATATTATGGGAATCTTTACACAAAGTGTAATTACTGACTTTGAGTAAACCCATGGAATCTCCAGTACCCAATAGAAAAAGGCAAATACTTTTTCCTAAGACCCATGTTTACATCATAGCAATTGGAATATGTCATAATTCCATAGTTGAGAAATTCTTTTATTCATTTTGTCTTTATAACAAATCAATGAGATGGGTGTTATTATCATCACTATTTTATAAATTAGGGCATTCTGGGTAAGAAAACTTAAGCAAAACCAAGCCCTTTAGTAAACACTCTGGATATCAGACATAGATTTCTTCTGGCCTCCTCTGTGTCAAGTTCTTGCATCTGGGGCCTGTGCATTCCAACACAACCCTGTGGGAGCCCATGATCACCATGGAGAAATAGTCAAGGAAATGAACCATTGCAAAGAATGAGGGACAATTCTGTCAAGAACAAAAGACAGTAAATATTTTAATACAAATACAAAGAATAACTCATAAAAACCTGTAGCAAGGACAAGAAGGGGGTTACTAGACAATAATGTTCACACACACACACACACACACACACACACATTTTTTCCATGAGGACCAAAATTCATGTTCTAGGGGATGCCTCAGAGGATGTTCATGACCCAGATGAGCAATGATTTCTGTCTCCATCTCATGGTCCTAGGACTTGTCTCCTATTACCTCGCATGATCACATGACCATGGCTCTTTTAGTTCAACTGTTCTTTCCTCCCCAGCTTTTCAGAACATGTTTTCCATCTATGCCATCTTTTTAGCACAGTTGAATGAAAACAGGCTCCAGAAATCAGAAGATCTGTGACAGAGTTCCAGCTATATACTGTTGGAAAAAAAAAAAAAAAAAAGCTTGGGGATCCCACGGTTCCTCCCGCCATGCTGTGGGTAGTCGGCTGGGAACGCTCTGGGTTCCTCCAGCTGGAAGTTGGGCCCGGCTGCTCATTAACTAAAAGTCTCTCCCTGGCTCCACACGGTTCCTCATAGTGGCACGGCCCAAACACATGAGGAAGCCCTTGGGTTTCCAAAACTGGTTTTTTCACATGGCGGATGGTGGATGGATCTGGATGCATACCCCCTAAAACCCAGGATCGACCTGAGTTAAAAGGGGAGGGGAGAAAGGGGGAAGGGCTGGGGAGGAAGGTTTGATCGGCTCCACCTCTGGCCTTCAGGTACCTCATTAGTATGTAAATCTCTCTAGGGCCTGTTCGTGCCCTCCACCTGTGTATGTGACTGAAGGGTGAAGGTGGAATGGAGATTAGACCTCATGTTAGGCCCAACAATATACCATCTGAAATTTAGGACAATTTCTTTCACACTTTCTGAGTTTTGTGTCTTTGCGCTGTAAACTGGAATACTCAGTTTGAGTACACAGTGAGCGTTCAATAAATATTCACTTCCATTCCTTCCCTTTGCACTTTATTCTCAAAAAAGCAGAGACCTTCATAACACTGCTCTGTTGTGATAACCAAGACTGTGGCAGCCCTTTGAGCTGCTTACACTCAAAGCTATTTGTCCAAAACGCATGAAAACATAGTTTCTCTGGGATAACATGTCTGTGGAAGTCCTGTTCATGCTTCTTACTAGAAGAAGATACAATAATAGAATCTGGAACTCTTAAATGCTAATTACCAACCTGACAAGATCTAGAACCAGAATGCAAGCCTCTTGGCACACCCATGAAGAGTTATCTAACCTAGGTTGGCCTCTGGCTATGCCTGTGAGGGATTATGTTGATTAGGTTAATAGAAGTGCAAAGACCCACCCTAGAAGCTATAGGACTGTTATTACCTGGGCTTATTTGGGGATCCATATAAAGAATGATGTCTAAGCACAGCAATCACCATTCCCCAATTTCTGACAGAGGATGCAACATGACCAGATACCTTATTTTTCCTTCCACCATGACCTCTTCACCAGAGTGACAGCAGCCCTTCCAACAATAAGCTGATGCCAAACTCTTCTCCTCCAGCTTTGCTTATTTTGTCACAGCTATAGGGGAAGTAGCTAACACAGTGTTCGGTCCATGAGCAATTTTACATTAAAATATACTACTTTATGAGAGGCAGGAGTTTAATGAGTTTTGTTATATTATATCTGTTTTTTTTTTTTTTTTTTTTTTAATCTCAGTATTTCCACATGCCCATAATTTCTCTGGACTCACTAAAGCAACGCTATGATTCCCTGGCACTCATTTTGAACCATGTAGGCAAAAGATGAGTTTATTAATTTAATAGGTTAAAATAGTCACAGTAGGGAGGGCAGAACTGGTTTTCTCTTTCTGCATTTTGAAGCAGTGGCCTGGAATGCTAATGCTTTGGAAAGGGCACTTATCAACAAGGCAGCATGAAAGGAAATTAGCTCAAGCGCTTCCTTCTCAGCTCTCAGCCCTGTGCACCCTGCAAACAGAGCAGTGTGCTTTCATCTTAAAGGGAACTCAGTCCAGATCCACTAAAGACAAGACCAAACTAGCACAAACTAGTTTGCACACTGCTAATTAGAAGATGTGTCTAGCTGGAGAAATGGCTCAGAGGTTAGAAAAAGGTGTGTATACTCCTTCTTTTCTCAACTAACTGTCTTTATATTCTTCTAAGCCTTCTTCACTTGTCTTACCATCAACCCCTGTGGTAGTATCTCCCTGATCTCTGCAGCTGGATTACATGTTGTTGCTGTCACCCAGAAGACCTGAAGACCCCCATACTCGGGAGACCCTTCCTCAAGCCTCCGGAATCGCGACCACCCAAAAATCATAAGAAACCATACCTGGATGCAATCAGCAGAGGTTTATTAGGGGAGGAGCCGGCGGTCAAAAACGACAAGCTCTTTAGCTCCAAGAGCAGGGTTTTTGGCCACGTGTGGTGGGATAAAGGGTCTTTTATAGCATGGGGTGGGGGAAGGAAGGCATTTTCGCGCGCTTACACATGATTGGTTGTTTTACAAATTTTGAACATAGCACTGGGAAGACCAAGGGAGGGGTAACCAAGAACGGTGGAACATTTCAGAGAATCTAGCCCAAATGATCTAGAGTCATGTGAGATCACTCTGCACACTCATTCTTCTCAAAAATGTGGTTTTCACCATGCTATTGTGTCCTATTCTGCCATTTCAGATTACTATCTTTACTTTTTCCGGCTATAGGGCTATGGTCCCACCTAGGTGGTAGCATCTTTATCTGTAATCAGGAATGCCTTCCTGCCTTGGGCGAGGCTTGGGGAATGTAATCCAGCAAGTGTCCTTCACCTGGAATGTGAAGGCCTGAAATCTTATTTTCAGTTCCGAGTTCTGTAAGGCGGAAAAAATCTACACATATTTCATAAAATGGCCTTTATAATTTTTCACTCTACAGACCCTAAGCTGGTAGCGCTTCCAACAAGGGTGTTTTGAACATAGCTGTCCATCACTTCCTACATGTCTCTGTCACTGAGATTCATAAGCATAGGGGCCACCAATTTTATCCCTAAGATTTCAGAACCTAGCATACATCTGGTTATGTGCACAATCACCAAATACCTGTTAGACAAATCAGTAAATAGATGAATCAGCAGACAGATCCAGGAACTAAAAGGCTTCCTTAATGAAGCATTTTAGGGGAAGACTTCAGGCAGCATTTAGAGAGCCAGTGAAAGCAAATGAGTCACTGGCTAGGAGACTGAGCTTCAAGTTCTACAGGGAGAGAGAAATCATTAGGATCGTTTTAAGAATTGTAAGCTAATCATGTTTCCACTAGCAGCTCATAGAGTGTGCATCCTGACATTTCAAATAGTCCACTGTACTGTCTCACAATAATCTCACACTATACAGTCCCATGATAATCCCACACCATACAGTCCCATGATAAGAGTCCCATACTATGCAGTCCGATGAAAATCCTACACCAGGCAGCAGGGCCATGAGAATCCAACATCATAAAGTCCAATGAGAATCCTACACCTTACAATCCTGTGAAAATTCTACATCATACAGACCCATGATAAGCCCACACTGTAGAGTCCTGTGAGGATCCCACACCATGCAGTTCTGTGAGAATGCCATACTATACAATCCTGTCAGACTCCCATGCCATACAGCCCTATGATAGTTTTCCACAGATAAAGCTTCTACTCTGAAAGGCTTTGACAAGAAATGGGGTGGGAAGACAGAGAGATGGGTGAACCTCTGAAAACACTATGTGGATGGCAGCCATCTTGAATGCTGACTGACCTCACCAACATGGAGATGGCCAATCGACTGCTCTTCTAGAGGACTCAGATTCAATTTCCAGCACCAACATGGCTGCTCACAACCACCCATAACTCCAGTTCCATGGGATCTGACAACTTCTCTTCTGGCTTCTGTGGGCAATGAACACATGTGGTTCATGTAGTGCATGCAGAGAGCACTAATACACCCAAAATAAAAACAATAAGTCTTTTTAAAAACATAAAGAAAATAGAGGGATGTCCTTTTTCTCTATAACACTTAATACTGTCAACTTGACAGTCTAGAGTCTCCTTTGAGACAAAGCACTGGGTACAGCTGTGAAGTTTCCAGATAAAGTTAAGTGAGGGAAGAGGACCCAATCTAACTGTGGTAACAGCTTTCCATGGGCTGATGTCCTGAATTAAACACAAGACAGAAAATGAGCTGAACATCAGTATTCATCTCTTTCCACTCTCTGACTGTAAGTGCAATATGACCAGGGCCCTCACACTCCTGTAACTATACTTCTTCCACTGGGATGGGTCACACCCCTAAACTGTGAGACAAAATGAACCCTTACTTCCTCAAGTTGCTTTTGTCAAATGTTTTGTCTTAGTAATGAGAAAAGTAACTAACACACTGCTAGAGACCAAGGATGCTTGGGAATGACCCTGTAAGGGAAGACAGTAAACCTCCCGACCAGGCCATGTTTGCATAGTGTAAATCTAAGTTAATGAAGATGTGAGCCAGAATGGCTATGAGGCTGGTGGAGGAAGACTAAGAACCCAGACAGAATCAACCACAACCACACAGGTTCCCAGGACACTGCTGTCTTCCCAGTGCTTAACACCAAGCTACTGAGGGTAGCATGCGCCTCAGCACTGAGGCACTAAATATCTGGCACAGCAGGCAGCTCTATAGCTGCACTTAGTGTAAAAGAATAGCCAGGTAACTGCAGATATCCTTCTAGTGGACAAGGTAGACACTGGTCTCTCCAACCATGCAAAAGCAGCAGCAGTGACAGAGAAGGACTCATTGAAGGACTTACAGGTTTTCGTATCTCCCTTCATAAAAACAAATTAGCTAAAGCTACTTCAATAAATGTATTCAGAACATGTTGGGTCGAATTAAGCAAAGAGGGATTGGCACGGATACTCCAGGACAAGTGGAAAAATAGATGCTAGGGTGGGACTCAGGTAACTTAATTTTTAAAGTCAACATATACTTTTTTTTTACATCCAAAATGAACAAGTCTTCTTTTTACATTTTTAGCACAGAATTTTGTGTTTTCTTTTATCTTTGCAGTATGCTAGAGATGCAAGAGCTAATGATATGTGGTGTCCAGAATGGATGTAGGATTAAACAGGGGGAAAGGTCTACGTTAGATGTAGGGGTAGGGGCTGAGGAGATGGCTCAGGCAGTAAAGTACTTGTGAGGTATGCATAAGGACCTGAGTTCAGATCCTCTGATCTCATATTAAAATCTAGTTATGGCAGCTTGTACCTGTAACTACAGCAGGGAGAGCAGAGATGGCCCTGAAGCTCATTGGCGAGCTGATCTAGATGAATCAATAAGCTTCAGGTTCAGTGAGATAGACTGTCTCAAAAAATAAAAGTGGGAAGCAATCAAGGAAAGATATCCTACTTGAACTCTGGCTTCCACGTGTACATGTCCATACATACCCATACTAACAAGTACATGTAGTATGCATATAACTCCCAAAGAGACAGATTTAAGATCTAACAACTTCCCCAATTCCCTTATCCATGAAATATGTATAATAAAAGTAATTTTAATAAACATGAGTTTAAAAGACTAAAATAAATGGTCATGAAAGATTTTTTAAAATCATTTAGCAGTTTAAATATTGAGTATTAAAGGGAGTTTATTCCACTGGTTGCTCATATAAAAAACTGTGGGTGACAGTGTGACAGGATGATTCATAAAGATATAAGTAAAATACATTTCATAACTTAAGTAGTAATAATAGTGGTCATAATAAGGTCTAGACTGTCTACCACACAATAATTGCTTCATTCTTGACATCAATCATATGACATAGATACTGTGGCCTTATCCATTTCACAGATGAGCCACTCGGTCTGGTCACTGACATGTGCACAATAACAGCATAAGGCAGGACAAAGAAGCTCTGAAGACAGAGACAGATGATGTCACTGTTCAGTAAATATACTTTTATATTAGTTAAACTCACCTATGTGACTTTGTTGAGGTTATAATAGAATGATAACATTTTTTCCCTTTTGTCCCTCTAAGATCTCCCATGTACCCTTTCCTGCTCTCCTTCAAATTCATTGCCCCTTTTTTCACTAGTTATTATTGCATGCATATATGTGTATATATGTGTGCTTTAGGGTATGTGTGTATGCATGTTTATATGTGTATATATATGTATATGTGTGTGTGTACATATGTTTTGGGGTATTTGTGCATTCATGTATGTATGTGTGTATATAAAAATATACATATATACACAAATATACACATATATACACATATACATATATACATATGTACACATATATACATATCATATACACATCACATACATATACACATACACACATACACATACATTTACATATACATTACATATACATTACACATACATTACACATACATTACACATACATGTGTTCAGGGCTGACCATTTAGTACTACCATTTGATGTGCTTTTCCCTGAAGAAGACCACTTCCCCTGGTCCCAGCCTATAGTTCTATGTGTAGGCTTGAGCACAACTATTTTCAATAAAAGTGGAATTATATATGTTAATCTGGGTATAACCAAAGTTTAAGACTTATTTTTTATTATTTTTCAGTGTATATGCATGCATGAGTATGTGTGCACAAGAATGCAGGTGCCCATAGAGGCTAGCAAGGTGTCAGATCCCCTGAAGCTGGAGGTACAGATGGTTGGGAGCTACAAGATATGGGAGCTGGGAACTGAACTTAGGTCTTCTGCAAGAGCAGTGTGTGCCTTTCACCACTGAGCCGTCTCGCCAGCCCCATAAGCAAAGATTTTAATATAGTAATATATTAAGACAGCTGAAGCAAGATGGCAAACTGGAAGCTACTCCTGTGTGATGTGGTACATGAAAAAAATCAGGGTGAAAACAAACCTCTCTACAAAGGGAAGAAGAGAGAAAGAGCATTCAAAATGGTAGCAGAGGTCACAGGATACACAGAAGCACAGAGGACTAGAAAGCTACGCAGTAAAACTGAGGAAGTAGCCTGCTCCATGTTAGAGTAGAAGAAAACAAAGCCTCATTCACATAGCCAGTCATCCTCAAAGGTAAGAAGAGCACCAACAAAGCTAGCAAGGATCCAGAGGGAAAGGAGCCTTTACACTACTGGTGAAGGTGCAAATAAGTCTAGCTACTATGAAATCAGTACAGGATCTCCCCAAAGAGACTGAACTATAACAACCGCACAGTGCAGATACAGAATTCCTATGGCTGTCAGCATACCAAGATAACTGCATACCCATATTATTGTGAGATTGCTCGCATTAACCAAGATATTAAACCTGCCTGGCCAGCTCTCAACAGGAGAATGGATAGAGAAGTTGTGGAATATATGTATAACTGGGTTTTATTCAGCCATAAAGAAAAATGAAACCCTGTCATTTCCAGGCAAATGGATAGAACTGGAAATGATTATGTTAAGTGGGTAGATACACCATGCTCTCTCTTCCATGGAGATTCTAGATTTAAGTATGCGTGTATACATGTATCAGAGAGGGGTGGTCATAAAAATAGAGAGGTGTACTCAGGAGAAGAGGGGGACTGTTGGAATAATGGTGAAAGGGAACAGCAAAGGGTAGGGTGTGAGTGTGAGCCAAGGACATAGCCTAGTGAAATCCAAGGTTTTGTACACTTACTTGAAAATTTTAAGTGGAAACAGCAAATCAGAAAAAAATTTCATCATTCACATTATGTTCACATATATTCACACCTAAATCTATAGCTAGGTGCATAAGCTCATCTGCATTTCCATTTTAGTTTATACCTATAATTTTATAATATCTTGCTATGCTGTAATTTCTCCATCTTTAGCTGTCATGATATATTTTGTTACTTATGCAGTAATGTATTAAGAACTCAATACATGTATATAGAGTGTAGCAATCAAGTCAAGGTAACTAATTTCTAACTCCTCAAATATAACCTTTTCCATTTGCTGTGACCTTCAAACTCTTATCTCATCATTTTGAAGTGTATAATTAATTCCCATAGACTAGGGTAAAAAAAAAAATACTCAACTTTCATCATCAGAGCATCTAGATTCCCTTGTCTAGTCACCTCTATGACAATCCTTCATGTCTCCAATCTTTGAAGCATTTTGTTTCAAATTCAAAACTTAATATAATTCTACCCACCATTAATATGTCCCACTTGAAAAGATAAAGTAATTAAATACAGAAGGGGAAAAAACAGCCATGGAGATATGTGTGAGTAAAAGTTTCCCTGAAAGCCACACAGAATGAGATGGTCAGTGAGGAGTTCTAATTGTGATTGTCCAGGTGCACAGTGATAGACACCTGAGGCTCAACAGTAGAATGAATGGTCTCTGGGAGAAAGATGAGCGTGGTAAAAGGAGGATCCACCACTGCTGGAAAAAGGAGGTGGGGATACAGAATCATTGAAAAGATAAAAGGTGACATGAAACACTCAGCAGAGTTTTCCATCTGTTGGAGGAACTTCATTCATACATTAGAGTTCCAGGATCATCAAAACCTAATTATTCATCACTCAAATAAGCAGCTGCTTGAACCATTATTTCCAGGAAAGACCTGTCTCTCCCCGGGCAAGGCTGCTGCCAGTCTGTGGCTAATTGTTAGCCTGCATCCCAGTGCCATCTTGGCCCTTAGCCTCCCTTTACCTCTTTTCTCTGCCTTCCTCTAGAATAATGTCACTTCAAGCCTTTCTGCTTTGTGCCTTGCCGTGCAATTATCACCTTCATTCTGCTATGTTTTCTGAGGCACACAAAAGACTTCCCATCTTCTTTCTTCTATCTGTACAGCCATGATGAGAACAGATGAAGATAATTAGACAATTATAGTGTCCATCAATCTAAGTGTGATTCTGACGTGCTTGAGTAAATAATAAAAACTTGTCCATGGGTACTAGAGTGATAACCGAGTCCATAAGTTCTTTTCTAGACAAGTGTGAGGACATGGATTTGGATGCCCAGCACCTATGTCAAAAGCATAGCATAGTGGTGTGTAACTCTAATGCCAACACTTGCGAAGATACAACGCAAGAAGATCCATTGAGCCTTATTGACAAGCCAGCATAGCTTAACCCCTGAGCTCCAGGCTCAGAGAGAGAGCCCTCTAAAGACAAGGTGGGCATCAATAGATGAAGACACTGACATTGATTTCTGTTTGCACTTTAGCAGGTTGTTTGGATGCTGTTTAGATAAAAGATGAGCAGTGGGGAAGAGGTAGGAGTAGGGAAAATGAAGACAGGACACAGGATGGCAATAGCTTTGCTGGTGCACACTTAACAAACAAGACTATTGTTTGGATTGCACACTGTCACCGTGGCCTCCACAGCAATGTGACCTCACTGTACATGTTCCTGAATCACAAAAATGAGAGCCCAAGTGACTTGTCCAAGTGCCAACTGGAAAAGATAGGATGGAATCTTGATTTGGATGAGGTCAGCTGAGCTTCAAACCCAAGAAGTTTCCTCGGTGCCAGGATGCTTCTCATGCAAGAGCTCAATGCCAGGATGCTTCTCATGCAAGACATAATGGCTACACGTCATCTTCCCTTAATAGTTCAGCTTTGACCGATAACATTAATGAAGAAGGAGTTGTAAAAACATTCTCTCTCATACACAATGTTAACTTATGACTTCACTTTCTGACACTAGAGTTCTAAATTCATTTTATACAAAGAAAAAATGAATGTAATAACCAAGAAAATCCCCAAGAATAGCTAAAACGATAGCTAAATATCTTTAATAAAGGAGGACTGAATCCCTAACTGTTAATAGGAAAACCTTAGAATTAATATTTGAAGTCACTTAATGATGTGCTCCTACTACCATGTGTTTATGGGTGCTACAGTTAACAGAGAACAGGAGAACTGATGCTCATATCACTTCCACCAATTTATTGGAAGTAGACATCAGTGGAATGAGCTAGAATCAAAGGACAAACATATCATTTTCCTTTCCCATATGTAACCTACAGCTTACACATGTAATATGCCATATATATTATAAACATCATAGATGGCCTGAGAGTAAAAAGAAAGACCATTTGAGAAGAAAGATAATAGGATGAGTAGGAACTGGAGAGAAGAGGGGTCTGAGATGAGTATGTCCAAAGAACATGACACATGTGAATGAAAATGTCATTATAGAAACCCACCAGTTTGCACAATGACTACACACTAATTATAGTTATGGGAT
The DNA here is from genome assembly GCF_011762505.2 of Arvicanthis niloticus. Lineage (NCBI taxonomy): Eukaryota > Metazoa > Chordata > Mammalia > Rodentia > Muridae > Arvicanthis > Arvicanthis niloticus. The sequence continues at coordinate 43,382,044 of NC_047668.1, read as the reverse complement.
TTGACACAAAATGTCCTGGTCATCTTCAACTGTCAACTTCATACAGTCTAGAGTCATTTGAGAAGAATTGCATTGGGAGAATTGCCTGGATCAGATTGGTCTGTGGTCATGTCTATGGAAGGACTGTCCTGATTGGGAGTTGATATAGGAGGCCCAGGCCTTGGGGTGCAGCCCTACAGCAAGTGAACCAGCAAGCAGCCTTCTTCCATGGTTTCTGCTTTCAGGTTCCTGCTTGAGTTCTTGCCAGCTTCCCTCAATGGTGGACTGTAATCTGAAATAGACCCTCTACTCCTCTAAGTCACTTTTGGTCAGAGTGTTTTATCATGGCAACAAAAAAATAAAACTAGAACACAGAGTTGAAGTGTTCTTTGTCTATGATTATAAAGACAAAACAAAAATCAAAGTGACATTCTGACCTCTCTCTACGAAAAATGAGCCAGAAACTAAGTTCATTTTGGCCCTAGCTCACTTCTCCAACAAGCCAGGATTGAAGCTACATAGAAGTAAACATCTTGACTGCAATGTGCCTCTGTCACCCACCCACCCATACTGAAGGTGGAAGCTTAGCTGTTTGAGCTGATTGAGTTGTATACTGTTTCCCTGATTTAAGAAAGACTATTGTGATTAGGGAAATAGGTCGAATGGTAAAGCACTAATTATACAATCATAAATACCTGAGTTTAACCACTAGCATCCAAACAACCTAGCCTAATCCCAATTCTTGTTTGAGTCTCAAAGGAGATGGGGCACTTATGAGGAAGCTTATCTGAGATAGATACACAAACACACAAACACACACACACACACACACACACACGCACACACATGCACACATACACATACATGTGGAAAAGATGGATTTAAAGAGGATAGGTGAGGAGTGTGTGTTGGGGCAATTATAAAAAGGTTTTATTCTCAGATTGCTTTGTCACAAACCAAAGAGTAGAAATATGAAGAAGATGTGTATGTGTGCAAGTGAGTTTATGTGTGCATGTGTGTTATTCATGTTATTATGTTAATGATTTACCTTTCTAATTTCCCCCTTTTCCCTTTCATTTCTCTGTTGTACTTCTGTTAAAATATTTTTAGTTTCTGAACTAGTATTTCTACTATCTTTGTCTTGGTCTATTCCTGTGAATAAGTAAAACCCCTCTTCTCTGAGAGATGGGTGACAGTATCTGGACTCTCACAACTTATTAGTTGGAAAAAATCATTGTTTTTCCCTTTCATCAATTGCTCATGGTTTACAAAGCCAGGAGCTTTCATACATGATGAATAATATTGGAGAAACAAGCAGAAAAAGCATCCCAGCTTCCTACTCCCTGTCAAAGATACTAGCAGAGTCATTCTGGTACATAAGCATCAGAAAACAAATTAATACTTTTATTTCAATTCCTTGTGAACACACAGCAGACTAGCAGATTTGCTTGACTTAACATAAAAAGCCTTTATATTTCCAAAGGGGAGAAAATATGAAGACTTTGATTGGCTGGAACCTTTTAGAGCCTGGCATGGTGTCTAATATGTGGAGCTAATCCGAAAGCTCTCCTTCCTACAAGTTGGCTTCAAAATAGTGAGCTAGGAAAGGACATGCATGCAGAACTATGTATCCTTTCACAGGCAGATTAACACCACACGAAATACTGATGACTGAGCTGTTAGCCCTTCAGAGGCTACAGGGCACAGTACAGAACTGCCCAAAAGCTTGACACCCATGGCCAAGGAATCTCCATCAAGGACAGACTGCCTTTCCTCCCACACTGATGGGTTTCTGCATCCTGCTGATATGTGGCCAGCTTCCAAACACTGCATGGATGGTCATACTTTCCATTGGTCTGATCCTGACTCTAGTTCTGGATTGGTTTGATTTGTATTTGGTAACCCAGATCCCCAGAAGACTCACTCAGTTTTCAGACTGTTCTGAATAAAGAGGGAAGTCCTCACACCAGAAACACCCCCTAACAGAAGGTCTGTAGACCTACGCTGTTCATAGCTTTTCCATCCCTGTCTGTTGCTGCCTACCTTGACCTTCTTAAGATACTGCTATGGCTCTATCCTCCTGGGATGTGTTTCCTGCTATGATTCTGATCTTCCCAGCCTGATGCTTGGCACTAACTGGCATAGACCTTCCTCCCATCTCAAAGCTTAGATCTAACTGAATCTGGCCTCCCAGCATGCATGACACAGACAATTCAGGTATCATCTTCTGAGGATGCCTTGTTCCCAGTCCATTCAGTTTTTCTTCCTTGGGCTAGAGAAGCTTAAATATCCAGTACTGAGGGAGAAAAACTACTAGGGTGAAGGATGTGACAGGGGACCACAGGATGATTTCTGAGTAGTGTTATACCCACTTTGGACACTTCCTTTTTTTTTTTTTTTTTTTTTTTTTTTTTTTTTTTTTTTTTTTTTTTTTTTTTTTAGACAAAATGGTCTTCTGTAGCCCAGGCTGACCTAGAACTCACTCAGGAGGTAAGGATGATCTTGAATATCTGATTCTCCTACCTCTATCTCTCTAGTGCTGGGATTTCACATCTGCACTACCATATCTGGTTTGTGTGGTTAGGGGATGAAACCCAGGGGTTTGTACATGCAAGACAAGTACTCCAACTGAGCTATGCCACCCCCATTTCTTGTTTTTAAATCTGCAGGGTATATGCTATTCTTTTAATTTAATTGACCATGTTTTGAGGCCAACATGGTTTAATAGAACACATTTCTAACACTGGGAGGCATCCAAAGTCACATATTATTACATGTTAATGTCATTATCTTGATTCCTCACTATAATGTACATTATATTGTTGAGCACCATGTGCTATTTGAGCTTGTCTCCTTCCAAACCTTGCTTTCCTGGGGCAGTTTACCCCTTACACTATGTAACAAGAAGGAAGGAGACTAGAAAGCAGTTAAGGTTATTAAGAATGCTGTGTTTTTGAGATCAGCTGGAAGGCAAAGCATTTCCAAGCAAGGTTATTATTGTCTGTTCTCGTGATATAAAATGTCTGGGGTGGGAACACAAGGCTCACCCATGGAGCAAAAGCTCATCTGGAAACTCCAGCTAACTGCTTCAGCTTCCCCAGGTAGTTTCTGCTGGGTGACTTGACAGTGTTGTCTATTTATGCTTGCTCATTCTTCTTCCTGGGAGCCTCAACCACCAAGAATGAGGGAATTGCTCACTGACACTTATAGTTCTTGCTTAGATAGTGATGTCCATCAATCTCACTCACCATTTATGGACTGAAGCATGTGATGGGGCCAAGAATAAGTTCTGAGAGGGCCTGAGTGTCCCACAAGAAGCAGAGCCAGGTACACAGAACCTCATCTGCAATCTGATACATCAGCATTTTAAAGTGTCCTCATGGATGTCGTTATCCTTAAATACTTTGGCCAGACCATAAGAGGTTTTGTATCCTACATCTCTCTCCTGCTTCTCTTCTCCTCACTCCCCAATATCAATACAGTTTCTCTTCTTGTCTCACTTGAAGCTCTTTTATTTTTAGTTATCATTGATACACAAATTCATGGCACCCAGTGCATATAAAAAAAAGTTCTTTTAAAAAAGAAATGCTAGTATCAATTGCTGAGATAGGAATGTTTTCTCTGGGGCTGGAGAGATGTCTCAGCAAAAGAGCACTGGCTGCTTTTGCAGAGGACCCAGGTTCAGTTCTCAACAGCCACATGGCAGCTAAAAAACATCCATAATTCCAGTTCCAGAAGATCTGGCTCAGTCTTCTGAAGAGTCTCCGATGGCACCAAGCATTTGCACTGTGTGCTTCTAAACATGCAGACAAGCAAAACTGAAAAACAAGCTTCATAAAAATATGTTCTCTGCCCACTTTTCAAGAAATCCTATGTAGTAGAGAGGGAAAAGCAGAATCCTGAATGATGAAAATAGAAAATTTGCACCAAAATCAACAACAATTCCAAACACTAGAGTAGGTATATAAAGAAGTTTCAGCTTTGGAAGGGCAGAGGAGTGCCAAGTGAGAACATTCTAGAAGCTAGAATTATTTTCAGGCTACTATAACAAAGCATGCTGAGCAAACCATGAGGAGCAAGTCAGTAAGCAGCACTCCTCCATGGCCTCTACTTCATCAGCTCCTGCTTCCAGGCTCCTTCCTGCCTTAAGTTCCTGGCCTAACTACTGTCAGGGATGAGCGTTATCTGACTGTTGTAAGATGAAATGAACTCTTCCTTCCCCAAGTTGCTTTTGGTCATGGTGTTTTATTCACAGCAATAGAAACCCAAACTAAGACAAGCAGTATTCACTGTTAACTGTGGAGCCATCTCTGTACCCCATAACTCTAGTTCTTAAAAGGCAGAAGTTACAGTCCCATCTGTGTACTTTGCTCTTGTTGCCTGTTTCCAGAGTTTTACCAAGAAACATTGTCCAGACCAAAGGTGTGGCATTTTCTCTGCATTTTCTTCTAGACCAGCTGCTCTCAATCTGTGTATCATCACATATCAGATATCCTGCATATCAGACATTTACATTACATTTCATAACAGTAGCAAAATTACAGTTATAAAGTAGCAATATAAATAATTTTATGTTGGGGGGGGGTCACCATAACATGAGAAACTGTATTAAAAGATCACAGCATTAGGAGGGTTGAGAACCACTGCTTTGGAGATTTGTGTTTCATGCTTTTAACCATTTTGTATGTACGTGTTTTGTAAAGTGTGAAATACAGTACCAGTTTCATTCTTCTAAATGTAGAGAGGCAGTTTTCTAAGTAGCTTGAAGACAATCTTCCCATTCTCCACCCCACCCTACCCCTATCGTATGTTCTTGCCATCTTTATCAAAAAGCAACTAACTGTAAGTAAATACTTGTGTTTATTTCTAGACTTCCTGCCCTGTTCCTTTGGTTGATGTGTCTGTTTTGTCAACAGAGCTGTGCTGCTTTCATTACAATGAGATGGTAATGACATTTGGAAGTCAGGAGTGTGATGTCTCATGCTTTGCTTGTTTTGCTCACAATTGCTTTGGCCATCCAGGATCTCTGTGCAATCAACAAGCTTCTGTACAGTAAAGAAATTAAGATTAAGCAAGTACAAGAGAACCAGGACTTCAAGGACGACTTCAGTCACACAGACAGTTCAAGAGTTCAAGACCTGGGCTACTTGAAACTTCAAAAAGAGAAAGAAAACCACCAAATTTACAGTGGGTCTAAGAGCTTGAATCAATTTTTTTTTCAAGTAAAGGGGTTATTAAGGCTAAAAGTTATGTGAAAATATGCTTAGTGTCCCCAGTGTCATCAGAGACATACAGATTAAAATCACTATGAGGTCATCAGCACATTCACTGGGGCAGCTACTATCAAAAAGAAAGGTGATGGCAAGTGTGTGGACTATGGAAAAGAAGATCCTTCCACACCATTGGTAAAAAGGTAGACCAGTAAAGCCATTTTTAAACATGGTATTCATTTGAAAGGTGCCTAAAGACCTAAACACAGAAGTAGCGTGTAATCCAGAGACTCAACTTCTGGGTGGAGGGAGGAGGTGATAGATAAATGATTGATAGATAGATAGATAGATAGATAGATAGATAGATAGATAGATAGATAGAAAATAGATATAAAATGAATGTAAAAAGATGTCAAAGAGTTATTTACATTTCTGTGCTCATATCGGTACAATTCACAAAAGCTGACATCTGGGTGCAAACTCTGTGTCCATCAGGAGAAAAATAGATAAAAAATAAAATGTGACACAATGCAAAATGGAATAGTGCAGTCTTTAAAACAAGGAAGAAACCATGTTGTTTATAACATGGGTAGAACTTGGAGACATTCTGCTAAGTGAAAGAAGTCAGGTACAGAAAGACATTCTGAGATCTTATATGCAGACTGTAAAAGAGGAGGAGGAGGGGGAGGGAGAGGAGGAGAAAAGGGAAGGGAGGAGGGGGAGGGGGAGAGGTAATCATCATCATCATCAAAGTCATCATCACACAGGGATAAAGGATAGAAAAAGGAAAACAGAAACTAGAGTAGAGCTGGAGAAGTGAGAAAGGGGGAGAATAAGACAAAGTCTCAGTGACACCAGAGAAGTAAATTCTAGAACTCTACCTACCACACTGCACAGTGACCACAGCTGGTAAAACTGCCTAGTATGTTTCAAAATAGCTAGTAAAGAAAAGACATTGTTAACATAATAAACATGTTAGTTAGTTTTGGTCTTTTATGATATGCAAAATAAGCATCACATTTTACCAGCAAATATATGTACATGTATAATCACTGCATATACATAAAAAATGAGTTATTTTTTAAAAGGCAAATGCATTCAAATACACACTAGGTAAATGAAAAAAAAATCACTCACCCGAGGAAATAGACTAAAGCTTTCCTAAAATACTACTGTAACCATAAGTTTTATGAGGATCTAGTACAATAAATTTCAATACTTGAAATACGAATTCTAGCAGTCAAAGTAGATAGCTATTTGATTGTACATACTAAAATCAAAAATAGCCCCAAACTACAAGCTTGTATGCTCACTCATCAGAGTATACAAAAGAAAAGCAAGTAGTTCCCCACTGACAGAGCTGGCTGGGCAGGCATATCCAAGGCAGGTTTGTTGTTAGGATCAAATGTTAAAAACAGCTGCAATCAGCAGACTAATGAGCACGTAGATGGTATCACCAAATAATGGCAACACAGAAAGATAGCCATCCACCAATGCATACACGATGTGGATAAATCTAGAAAATTGGATTTTTAAACAAAGAGGCTAGGCTCAAAAATTATATGCTGCAATTATATATAGTTCAAGGGTAGGAAAATCTAGGGTGGGGAGATGGCTCCGTGGGCAAAGCACTTGTTAAAAGAATAAAAGGACAGTATTCCCGGTCTCAGGTAAAGTTGGACATAATAGTGTGAGCATCTCCAGAGAGTTGGGAAGTGAGGACAGGAGAGTTCTTGAAACCATGTGGGCAGTCTGGGGTATTCAGCTATGATCAACCAGTGAGACCCTATTTCAAGTAAGGTACAAAACAAGGACTGATAAATGAGCGCTCTCTCTCTCTCTCTCTCTCTCTCTCTCTCTCTCTTTCTCTCTCTGTCTTTCTCTCTCTTCTCTCTCTCTATCTTTCTCTCTCTCTCTTTCTCTCTCTCTTTCTCTCTATCTCTCTCTTTCTCTCTCTCTATCTATCTCTCTCTCTCTTTCTCTCTCTCTCTTTCTCTCTCTGTCTTTCTCTCTCTTTCTCTCTCTCTTTCTCTCTCTCTCTTTCTCTCTCTCTCTCCCTCTCTCTCTTTCTCTCTCTCTCTCTCTCTCTTTCTCTCTCTGTCTTTCTCTCTCTTTCTCTCTCTCTCTTTCTCTCTCTCTCTCTTTCTCTCTCTCTCTCTTTCTCTCTCTCTTTCTCTCTCTCTCTCTCTCTTTCTCTCTCTCTCTCTTTCTCTCTCTCTCTTTCTCTCTCTCTCTTTCTCTCTCTGTCTTTCTCTCTCTCTTTCTCTCTCTCTTTCTCTCTCTCTCTTTCTCTCTCTCTCTTTCTCTCTCTCTATCTTGCCTCTCTCTCACACACACCACATGCATGCATGCACACACACATATGAGCACACATACATATCATATTATGGTACATGTATACACCCCCACACAGAGACACAAGAAAAGTCTAATTAAATTGATAGAAATCAAAATGGGGTTATTCTGTGATAAACATGACAAAGTGACAGAAAAGATTCATGGGTTCTGAAAAATATTTTCTATCTTGTTCTCTGTGGTTATTTTAAACATATACATAAATTTTAACAGGTTGACAAATGTAAGTGATCTTTAAGTACTTCATTTATGTGTGCTATGCACCAATTCAAAAATTGAAATTTGTTTTTTCTTACAAGATCAAGGGTTGGAAGCAATGACAACTGGCAAGAAAAATAAATTTCCACATTTCTAACATAACCTTGGATCTGGGAAGCTTAAAATAAAAGCCCTTGTGGTATATGTTCGATGATTGGTAAGATCAAGGGAAAAATAATTGGATCTTGACCACAAAGAAGCAAGGCATGATGGGAACTCTGAAGGGTTGTTCTAGAACCCTGAAGAGCAGTGCATACACTGGAGTGCTGGCATGGAGAATTTCACAACAATTAGCCTCTCCAGAGCATGCTAGCAGATTTCCAGGAAATGGGAATCATTTTTTTTAAAAATGTGAGGTTGCCTAACAGGCCCAATTCTGTAAGTCATTTACATAATTAATGTTTTACTCTGGAAATACACAGAGAAATACAGCGCTCTATTCTTTCTGAAAATGGGATCCAGCAGGTTCCAAAGGAAACCAGAACAATGTGGCCTGAGTGTACATACCAATATCTAGTCCCAGATGCAAGGGCAAGGGATTAGTAAATACTCATCTTCCTTGCAAACAGCAGCAGTATTGTTTGTGGGGATATAGACCTGGCTTCCCTTATTACCATCCTTCACACCATCTTCAATTGTGCCCGGACAGAATGCCTGTGGGACACAGACTAGTGATTAAAAATGTCTTATTCGTCACTGTGAATGTCAGCCTTTCAGCTGAGACCAAGGAGCCCTGACTACACAGGGGAAAGACAACTCTGACATGCTCAGGTGGTAGTAGACTATTATGTCAATTCATTATTGTCACACCTTGACCTCTGGGTGGTGACTAACAGTGCAGCCTTGGGACATGTATCTGGTGGGAACAAACTAGACACTATTAGACCCTGCTTTAAATTATCTCTATGCATTAGCTCACTCCTTTTGATGGCCATGGAAAAAGATCAGGATGGAGTGCTTGAGCAAGCCACGGAGACAGATGATACCTTACATACACAGTGTCATCAATTTTGTGATGTTAGAGTGCCTGGCCCTAGTTTGGCTCTGTTCTATCACCAGTTGTACTGTGGGGCCTCTTGCTACAACCTGTATCAGGAAGGAAGAATTGGCCATTTCAACTGCTTCTCTGAGTTAAAGACATTATGGATCCTTATGTCACAACTATTAAACCCTGATAAGAATCCAGGGTTAGTAGAAGAATATATAACTGATGATAGGAAATTTAACCAAACAAATGAAGAAAGTCTGTACACTGATTACTTATGTTGCTATATCTATTCCATCAGGATTTGGGATTTGGTCATTAAAAAGAAAAAAAAGTCTTCCATCTCCTGAGTTTGGAAATCATGATCAGGACTGACCAGCTACAGAAACCAGTTCCTGTGGATGGCATGCATTGATTGGCAGTAACAATGCATAAACATGCATGTATTAAGAAGAGCTGCAAGCTCACTACGTAGCTCCAAACCTGCCATGCTTGTGCTAGGTAGCAGAAGCGGCCAGAGGACAGGACCAAAGGATAGATCCAGATCCCTCTCTGAAATGCTGCAGATGATGGCAGTCCTATCTGAGAGGAGGATCTAGGGGAGAGTCAGTTTGGGGTGAGGCAATATAGGTTTGTGCTTGGATGTGTTGAGTTTCAGAAGCCTAGACAACAAGACACTCAAAGGCAAAGCAACCCTCCTAAAATGAGACATTCAGAGTCCTGAACAACAGGAATCCTGTAACAATAGACATCCAAGAAAGGACACAAAAAGAAAAAAAAATCAAAGGTAGATTAAAACCAAGAAAGACCTGAAGTGGCCATAAACAATTCAATTCTCAGGATAGAGTCTAGTAGATTTTTAACACTATAACAAACTTATAGTTTTAAAAAGTTCTGAAGAAAATGAGACGATGCATGTGTCCCCTGTCACCTACCTGGAGGCATGAAGGAGGTCTACAATCTCCAAGTCCAACTTTTCGAGTAGACTAACAACTTCTGAATTCTCCAGCAATGGTTTTTTGGTTTTTTTTGTTTTGTTTTGTTTTGTTTTGTTTTTTTGTTTTTTTGTTTTTTTGTTTTTTTTTTCAAAATGTTTTCCTGTCTCTGGTCTTCCTGAAGCATGTAAAAATACCACCTCCTCCTTTACAGTAAGATTAAACTGAGACCAAATCTAGCACTCCTCCTTATTCAGAGTCCTCCACATCCCACCCCCAGCTGTCACTGAGTGACAGCTGGTAGTATCCCCTTCACCTGGTTGACCCACATTATGCCACTAATCAACAGAACAACCAGGGAGATTATCTCCATTACCTCTGTTTTCACACAATGCAAAGGAACTTACACATGGCCATATCCCTTTCATCATTCTGGTGTTTTAAATGATTAACTGGAGTCTAAATCTATCCTGCATCTTTGTATCTTCCATATATTTTCTTATAATAAGGATCTAATGAGAATAAAAACTTCTTCAAGATAGATTAGTCTTCCTTGTTTCAAGTTTTGTTGTGTCTGTCTAGCTTGGGGCTTTCAGAAGATTACAGAGGCTACAGAGCTTCTTCTCTGCATCTGGGCTTCCTCTCCTATGAACTGGAACAGTAAGGCATCTTCCAGCTTAAGATTTCATGTACATAAAACAAAAATTCGACAAAGATTAACAAAGATGCTGAAATTTGGTAGGCTGTCTTGTCATGCTAGCTCTCCCCAAAGAATGCTGTTTCTTCAGAAGTGATTATGGCTCTCACAGAAATGAGATCACTGCACTGTGAGACAAACACAGTAATTATTTTCTAATTGATTCAATCATATTTGTCTTAAAATATGTAAAACTTCAGTGCAAGAAAAATTTAACAGGTTAAGTGCGGGAAAGAGGGAGAAATAAAGGGAAGGAAAGACGTGGAAGGAAGAAATGATGGAGGGAAGGAAGAGAGGAAGAAAGGAAGAAAGAAAGGGGAAAGAAGGGAGAAAGGAAATAAGGAGGACAGGAAGTAAAAACTAGATTAAAATGTGTTTTGAAGGAGAGTGTCCTCCATACCTTCAAATACTTGAATGCTCAAATAATATAACTATTTGAGAAGGATTAAAAGGTGTGGCCTTATTGGAAGAGATGTGTAGTGACAAATTTTGAGAATTCAGGAATTTTGCTTTCTTTTCTTCTACTTTTTTAAAATTTTGGTTTCTTTAAAAAACACAAAAATGTTATAAGAATGTGCTTTCATTTTAATCCCAGATATAGGAAAGTAGGGATGCCTCAGACTGTCCGCAGTAGCTGACTATGGTTTGCCTCCTGCTCTAGCAGAGGCATGGTTGTGCAGGTTGCAGATAGTTCCTGTGACTGGGTGACATTTGGAATTCTGGGAACTTTTCAGAGGGTATAAATGCTAGAAATCCAATAGGTAGTGTGGGGTGGTTGTTGGTCATTTAGGGAGGTTGGATACACTTTGTTAGTAGCTGTGGTCAAAGAAGAAACAAAAGGAAAGAAATTACATCCAGGGATTTTCCTAATTACTCTCTCCCCAGTATCCTTGTTTCTCTCCTATCTAATGTTAAGGGGTAAAACCAGGGGATAAAGAGTGGGGAAAAAAAAGAATCCACAAAGTAGCACGGAAATGTGTCTGTGGGGGTGGCCTTTGAGCATTCAAAATCTCTCCGTGACTTTCAGATCATGTGAGCCCTCGGCTACTGCTCCAGTACCATACCTATCTGCCTGCCATCATGCTCCCCACTGTGGTGATTATGGACTGAAACTGTAAGCAAACCCCCAATTAAAAATTTTCCTTGGTCATGGTGATTCCTCACAGCAATAGAAAAGTAACTAAGACATGTCCACAGACCATTACATTCATGAAAGGAAGTCTAGTATATTTGTAACACTGAAGGTAAAATTTCAACTTGGAATTTCTCATAGTCAACACAAGGAGAAAAATATGATCCAAGAACCCCAAGCACAAAAGAACTGTGAGGAAGCCCAGGTCTTTAAGATGAGTTAGAGGAGAGTGTTCCAGTGTTCTCAGCCCAGTGACCATAAGAGCACACTGGTGACTCACCCCAGTGTGAAGTCCAGTCTGGTCAACAGTTGACATCTCTTTAGAAGTCATGGCCCAGAGGACTCAACAGAAATCATACAAGTCAATAACATCTGCAATGGACATGTTTTCATTTCCTCCAAATCTGGACCCCTTTACCCAAAAGAAGCCATTCTCTCATCTCTCTGTTTGCTTGGTGTAGGGTTTGAATGCTAAGAACTACCAATGTTGTGATGTTATTCTAACAGGCTGTTGGTTGGGTAGGATATGCAATGCCAGGATTCTCGGAGCCATCTGTCCCATCAGCAGTTTTCTAAAAAAAAACAAACAAAAAAAAAAAAAAAAAAAAAAAAAAAAAAAAAACTCAGGAAGTATAGGATACTAAAACCTCAGACATTTAGTTGTTCTTGGTTCTCCTATTCTTTGGACCTTACAGAGCAGTCAGCTTGCCACATTCTCATTGTGATGCCTACAAGCCCACAATGCATCTTGATCTTGATCTGACTTCCTAGAATGTCTAAGAATGCTTCACAGATCATGTGGCCTCAAATGGAAGCCCTCGTCTTCATTTCTATCAGTTCAAATCATATTTCTTTTAGGACTCAGCTCCAGCTGACACATGTGGGACTTGCCCTATCCCCAGTTGGTCCTTCCCAGATCTCTCCTCAGTTCTGCCATCATCCACAGGCATAGTCCCAAAGGACAACAAACATTTACTTGCCCATCCCTCTGATTAGTCACATTTTACCAAGTCCTGAGAAGCTTTACATAGTGGAGGCTGAAGATGTTGCTTTTAAAAAACAAATCATAAAACCATGTAAGTCTCCCATATCTCCTATGTGGACATGACAGCGCCCCATCTAACTCCCTAGACATTTCAATTACTTATCACATTTTTAGCTGGATTATATTCATTCACAAACACAACTCAACTGCTCACTTAAGCCAAGACATTCTTGAGCCACACAATGTACATGCAAATGATCTTCAAGCATCTGATAAAAGAGTAAATATTCAAAAGACCTCTTTGGGGAGCAAAGTAGTAGGAGATGGGTGATACTGTCAAGGAGTTCCTCACAGGGTAGATGAGCTGAGTCTCTAACAGGAGCATAATTATAGTTTAGATGTGCGAACACAAGGGTCATCAAAGCTAAGAGGCCATTGTTGATGTGTTTATAAAAAGATAATGAGAAAGGGGTTATGTTTGGTGGATGTGTAGTCAGGTATGGGTGAAGGGGGTGCTTCTGCGGACCCATGCTGAGGCATCTCTTCCCACTGAGGGACCAGCCACATGAAAGTATAGTATAGAATCGAGTTTATTCAGGGCATGAGAAGGGGAATTAAAAGGGTAGGTAAGTAGAGGTGGAAAAAAGCAGAGATGGGAGAGAAAGAGAGAGAGAGAGAGAGAGAGAGAGAGAAAGAGAGAGAGAAAGAGAGAGAGAGAATGAGAATGAATAGAGAAGTAAAGGCTGGCCATGAGCATGTGGAGTGGGGGAAGGGACAAGAGGACAGAGCAGAGGGGAAGGGGCAAGCAGCTCCTTTTACAGTGAGTCAGGCATAACTGGTTATTGCCAGGTAACTATGGGACAGAGCTTAGACAGAATGCTAACAATTGTAGCAAAGAAAAGGCTGTCAATGATAATTTTAGCAAATAAATTACTTAAAGCAAGCATTGTTTTTAAAAGACATGAACCAGCCATGAAAAAGACTAATGGTAAATATTGACAATGATCCTAATTCTTAGTACTGAACATCCCAGCAGCCAATTTGCTAAAGAAAATAAGATGCTCTGTAGGGAGTACCAAATCAAACACACTGATTTACAAAGAACAGAACTGCTTGCTGTCCACTGTTCTGAATTCTAACAGTACTTAAACAGGAACTGAGTTAAATGGAGAACATCACAGAAATAACCATTTTAAATTGCACAAATGACAAATTCAAGGCCACAGTGTTTCTATCTCTGGAAAAAGTAAATCTCCATGAGATAATAAATAACAAGCAGATGAAGATGTTGAGAAGTGGGATTATGCATATGTACTGAAAAAGACCAAGTATGTGTCTATCAACTACATCCTTGGGATGGTTAAAAATGTCAATGTGATAGGATCTAGAATCACTCAGAAGACAAGCTTCTGGGCATACTTGTAAGGAAAGATCTTGCTTAGGTTAACTGATATGGCAGAGCTAACTTAACTGGATGGCAGCATTCTGTGGGACAAGGTCCTGAACTGAATGACAAAGAGAAAGTAAGCCGAGTTCCACTCATCCCTCTCAGTTTCCTGACTGTAGCTATGAGTGGTCAGCTGCTTTAAGCTTCTGCTTCCTTGATTTGATGCCATAGTAGACCCTGGAACTCTGAGATGAAATAAACCCCTTCTCCCTTACATTGCTTTTGTCAGAGTATATATCATCACAGTAGCATGGAAAGAAACTAAGACAAACTTGGATACATTTACTCAAGAGAAATGTAATATATGTGCACAAAATGTCAGCAGTAAATTGATTTGTAATTACCAACAAAGTCAAAGGACCTAGACGGCAGTCAACTTGTAAATGGTTAAACAAACCAGTATGTGCATGATATGGAATACAGCACACAACAAAAAGAGTGAATATCTGAAAAAAAACAACAACCTTGATAAATCTATAAAGAATGAGATTGAGTGAAAAAGCCAATTTTAAAAGGTTATATACTATATAATCACATTCATCCAACACTCTTAAAGTAAAAAGAATTTAAGAAATAAAGAGCAAATGGTTGGCAGAGGGGTGTCTTTTGTTACAGTACATTTTAAACTGTTTCTAGTTGTGGTGTAGCTCTACTCTCAGCACATACCTTTAATCCCTCTGACTAGAATACAGACACACCCTTATACTCATCTTTAATCCCTATGAAGGTAAAGTTAGTTTGTACAGGGAAATATCCATGTTTGAAAGTGATGTCTAATTGAGTAGCAGAAAAAGTGACAAATCAAAGAAAGATTTGACAGAATAGGATATGCCCAACTCTCTGGAGAAGAGAAAGAAAAGCAAAGCTACTTAAGGAGAAGAGTACAGTATTAAAAAAAAAAAACAGTAGAGTTCATGGAGAGCAGGACAGTAGAGTTGAGAGAGAGTAGAGCAACACAGAGAGGGAGAAGGAGGCAGTTTTACTGGGAGAGTTTTACAGAGCCTGCCAAGTCTCACCATGTGGAAGGTATGGCATGACACAGTTCCTGCCTCTGGAGCTAAGCTAGCAACACTTTGGCCTCCACAAGTGTTGATGGTTGCTAGGCGTAAGGCTTGTTTGTATAATAATGTACATATTTCCATGTTCCTCCTTCAAAGAATGCTCTCCCTTTTAAGGTTAATGACTTCATGATAATTAGAAATAACACAGGTCCAGGAGGCAAAAATGTGTTCTTCAGCAAAGTGATGAATGTTGTGGCCTTCAAGACAGCCCTTAAGGCTGTAGGAAAGAACTCTGAAAATATGAGTTCAAAGTATATGATTTCTCAACAATGCAACATATAAGGATACAATATGAATTATATGAGGTGCTTCGTGGACCTAAAAGAACAGAGGCAGCTGCATTAATGAGTCAGTAAAAAGAAAAAAATAGTTAAAGAGCCACAGTCATGGTTCAAAAGGAACACCAGGTAGTGAGGGAATGGTGATCTCAGAACCAGATCCCACCCAGCTGCTTTTATTATCTTTGCTTACAAAGGTAGGCAGATTTCTGAGTTCAAGGTCAGCCTGGGATGGAGCAAGTTTATGTTCAGGCATGGTAGAAATGGTGATCTCAGAGCCAGCTCCCAGCTAGCTTATTATCTGTGCTTACAAAGGCAGGCAGATCTCTGGGTTCATTTGCTATATTTAAAAAATGCACTTGCTGTCTTTTCTAAGAATCAAGGGACTAAAGTCACAAAATGCTGATTCATCAGATAATCATAAAGGAACCTGGGGTAATGATTGAATTGATCTGTAAATTAAAAAGAAAAACCTGAGCTTTGGTCTGCAAGAGCTGAGCTACCTACACAGCAGTTTGGTGAGCCAGCTCAAGCAGAACACAGAGCTGTCTCCTTGTACCCACAATTGGCTTTGAGTCATTTCTTTCTTCACTTTCAAATGTCTCTTCCTCGGGACCCCTGACCAAGCTGAGGCTGGTTTTTGGTAAGAGCAAAATTGAAGAGAGAGCAAGCTAGACACAGGTAAAGACAGAACAAGCAAGAGAATGAGGAGCCAGAAGATTAGAACATACTGCCAAAGTTATAATGAGGCCAAGCAGAGCCATTTAGGAGAGGCCAAGAGAGAGAAGCCAGACTGAATCACACTCAGTTTAGAGAGGAGTTAGAGCCAGAACAGCTGAGTTGAATCAGCCAGTCACAGCTCAGAAAGAATTAGATGCTGAAAACATTCTAGACCTAAATTAGATTATATAGAGGCTACAAGCTTCCAGGACTAAGCCTAGGTTATCAGCTGAGGCAGTAGTCTCTGAGACAACAGTTACTTCAGAAGAATAAAAGTTACTTTTACAGTACTTGGAAGGTGGAATAACATAAGGAAGTCTCTGGTGTTGGAATGTTCCTCTCTTGACTATATAAATTATATCAATACTCTGGTTGTCATATTTTGTTTCCATTGTTGGAAACTGAGTAAAGAGACATGGAATCTTGGAGTTACGCTTATTATGTCTTAAAATTCCATTCTAGTATTTTAATCAAAAAATGAAAATAATTTTTATAATACTGACTCCTTAAAATGTAACGACTCTTCTAAAAAAAATACTTGGGTAGGTTTTCTTGTTTGTTTGCTTGTTTTGCTTTGTTTTAACTTTAGCCCAGCAACTCAATGATCATGTTTTTTTAAATTAAACACACCCCACACAAATATGTGGAGTGACTTTTATTTATAGTTTCTAGAAAAACTGAAGCAATACAAAGGGCCCTTACTGGGGAATGGGTGGACAAGGTATGGCCTGTCCTTCTATGGAATTGTCCTCAACAGTAAAAAAGAACTAGTAACTCATGAGCCAACAAGGATGAGTGCCAAATGCATCTGGCCCTGTAAAAGAAGCGATGCTCAAGCTACTACCCACTGTATAATTTCATTTATGTGGCATCCTTAAAAATGCAGAAATAGATTGACAGTTGACAGGGGCTGTGGGTTGGGGTAAAATATGGACCACACTGGAAATACCCTGGAGCATTTTGGAATGGTGGGAATGTTCTGTATCTTGACCACAATAATAGCTAGGAAATCATGTTTTCAGAATCCATAAAGCTGTCAAGTGGAGAAAATAAGAATTTGTAAATTATGTTTTAATAAATAGCTTTTTTAAAGGGGGGAGAGGTCTCATATAACATAGCTAATGTTGAATTCACTATATTCCCAAGTTCCAGAGAGCCTGGAATATCTATTCCTCTGGCCTCCGACTCCAAAGAGCTGGGATTACAAGTGTGCACTGGTTCTGTGCAGTGCTGGGGAGTGAACCCAGGGTGCTGTCCATGTTAGACAAGTACTTTACCAACAGTTACATTCCAAACACTAAATTTGATGTTAATTAGTAAGTGAATCATTAATTCTCTATTGTGATAAACTAGAACCTAGAGATCTAAAAGAGCCATCATACAAACCTTCTTTTGTTCAGTAACTGTGCCATTCAGTGTCAGGTGTATAAACCACTGCCCTTCCCTGACTTACATCATGACAAACTTATACCAAGCTAAAATTAGATCATTTGGGTGCAGGGGAGAATGCTCAGCATGGAGAGGTTGAATGAGTATCACTGGCATGGAACATGATTGAAATTTAATGCCTTTGCATCATATCATCATGAATTAGGTACCATTAGTATACAGCATTGCTTATTATGGGCTGGAGGATAAGAATTGGAGACTGCCAATTCAGAGAGCAATGGGTGAGTTTGCAGTGATGTGTGTATTCGGTTCTAAAAACAAAATTTAAAAAAAAAACTAACTTGGACTCCTGATAAAGGTTTCTTCCTGTGTGGACAGGAAATGCCTATAGCCATGAGAGCTGGGCTTAAATCTGCCCATGGATATAGCTTATAGATGATGCCCAGTTTCCTATCTAATCGCTGCCTGGTGAGATGATGTATCTCTCAGGAAGCCAGAGCTCTACACTGAAGTAATAAAAACACAGATATGAAACAGTGAAACAAAGGCCTGTCCTGCCTATCACCGCCTCCTGGCCTTCTCTGGAGGCCCATGAAGGATCCCTGAGGGAGCTTCCACACACAAAACTACAGCTTGCCAACAATGAGACCAGTTCAAGCAGCCTGTGGTGCCAATCAGTTTGGGGGCCACTGTGGACTGAACTCCAGGGATACTGAACACTGGGAAATAATCCACACACAACTGAGAAATATTGCTACTTTCAAGAGTATTCTTTTTAGTGACCTAGGACAGGGGAGGCTCCTGAGAGTCTATGGGTGTGACCCTAGCTGAGACACCTACACTGGGGGGAGGAGGGGTATGGAGACTAAAGTGGCCACCTCCTATAGCCAGGTGGGACTTTCAGTAGAGGGAGGGGAACAACAACCCACCCATAAAATCTTCAAAATGTGTCCTGCCTACAAGATGCACAGGGATAAAAATGGAACAGATTGAGGAAACAGCCAACCAGTGACTGGCCCAACTTGAGACCCAACCCATGGGAGAGAGTTACCCCCTGACACTATTAATGATACTTTACTATGTTTGCAGACAAGAGCCTAGCAGTTCGCACACTATCTCCCCAGAGGCTTCATCCAGCAGTGGATGGAAACAGATGCAGAGACCCACATCAGGTGTAGCTCAGGGAGTGTGAAAGAGTAGAGGATGGGATTGAGTGAGCCAGAGGAGTCAAGGACACTACAGGAAGACTTACAGAGTCAAATAACCTGGGCCTATGGGGCCTCACAGAGACAGAACCATCAAGCAGAGCATATGGGGCTGGACCAAGGCACATTTTGGTCTTCATAATGGGTTCCTTCCTTAACATTTGGAGCAGGGATTGTCTCTGACTGTTCTCTGACATTGGATTCCCTTTGCCTAGCTGGTCAGGCCTCAGTGGGAGAGGATACACATAGTCCTGCTGCAACTTGATGTCCCAGAGCAGGTAGGTACCCAAGGGTGGGGGTAGCTTTCCCTTCTCTGAGAAGGGTAGGGGGTAATGGGGGGACGGATTTGTGATTGTGGGACTGGGGGGGGGGCAAAACTGGGATGTAAAGTGAATAAATACATAAATTAATGAGGGTGGGAAAGAGTATTTCATTTGCTTAGTAAATATTTATTGGGAGACTTTCTGCAACAAGCAAATTTTACATTATTGTCTTTAACTCGCCAAATAACAAGCCTGGATATATTCATTCACATAAGGAGAAAACAGGCTCAGAGATGATGAATGAGATAGCCAAAGGCACACAGCTAGCACATTCAGAACCAGGGTTTAAATCCCTGCCCGTCTGACTCCAAACCTGCACTGACTGCCCTGGATTGGTCTTCTTGTCTACTGCCTTTGTTTTCTCCCTTCCCCCATCCCTTCCACTTCCTGCCTCTTTAAAAACTAATCTGAGGGCATAATATATTCAAACACAGAAGAGAACAAAGGCCCCTTCTTGGAAGGCTAAGGCATGGCATCTTAATTGAAACAAGATAATCCAAACATTTGCTTCACTCAAGGTTTACAAATTCCATTTCATTGACTTATATTTTCACAACTGACTGTCACGTCAAAGTTATTTTATTTTCACAGAAGTTAAGAAAATACAAAGAGGGAAAGTTTTAGAACAAAGTGGTTTACAACACAGTTCAACCCTCTCTTCTTGATGTTGTAAGATTTGGGATGTTTCTAAGACACAATGCTCAGGCCATTTGACACCATTCCCCATGAGATGCTGGCCCCTGGGCTGGACCCCTCAGATGTCCTGGATTGCTGGGAACCATGACTCTGGTTTCCAAAACCCCCTTCCTTTGTCCAGCTCTGACATCATCTCCTAGAAGAACCCTTCTTGCAAGATCAGAAAGAAACACCAGCAGGGATTGTCTTCATCATCCAGCCACAGCACCAGAAAAAAGGCCAAGAACTCCCACTACCAAAGCTAGATTTTTCTCCTATAGAAATAATTCCAATTCACAGTAAATACAGCACTTCGGGGCCCTTTCAAATAGAACAAAGACAGCAAGCCCCATTTTGATAGGGGAATAAAAATAAAAGCATGAAGCTACAGTATACACACCTCCATCCTAGGGCCCATCATCCTCTGATCTTAGGATGATCCGAAAGAAGCTAAGAACTCTGGAATCAGTGGAGTGGGCTTCTGCCACAAACTCCACTCCTTGAATTGAAAATTTCTGTAGTTATCCAAAAACTGGGTATCACTACATCTATACCTTGTGCCTAATGGGTCTGGCTATGACTCTTGTGACTTCATATATATGCAAATATCTAAAAGACTGGCTGGAGCTTCTCTTAGGGTTTTACTGCTGTGAACAGACACCATGACCGAAGCAACTCTTAAAAAGAACATTTAATTGGGGCTGGCTTAAAGGTTCAGAGGTTCAGTCAATTATCATCAAGGCAGGAGCATGGCAGCATCCAGGCAGCCATGGTGCAGGAGGAACTGATAGTTCTATATCTTCATTTGGAGGCTGCTAGCAGAAGACTGATTTCCAGGCAGCTAGAATGAGAGTCTTAGAACCCACACCTGCAGTGACATTTCTATTCCAACCGGACCAAACCTTCTAATCCTGCCAAGCATGTACAGAACATCACAGAGCTTCTGGAAAGGCTGTTCCTATATTGTCTGCAGGTGTGGTCACGGCAAACAGAACCCTCTGAGTCTTCTCCATCCCTTCTAGCTGGAGTATACACAGTCACACCTGCCCTTCCAAGCGAGGCTATTCAAGCCACTCTAATAATAGCTACCCACCAATCCCAAAACACGCATTATCTTCCCCTCATCAAGAACAGAAATACAACAACCAGACTCTAGGCATAAGAGTATGAACACTATATTTTTTACTTTTCTGTCACTGTGAAAAAAAAAAAAATACCCTAACTTAAGAAGCATAGGGGCAAAAACGTTTCTTTCAGCTTGCAGTTCCAGAGAGAATACAGCCCAACATGATTGGGAAGGCATGGTAGCAAGAGCATGAGACTAGCCTAGCAATCAGGAAGCAGATTGAATATGAGAGGCAGAGAGAGAGAGAGAGAGAGAGAGAGAGAGAGAGAGGATATAGATATAGATATAGATGATATAGATATAGATGATATAGATATAGATAGAAGAAATAGAGCCTGTGACACACTGACACACTTCTCCCAGCAAAACTCCACCTCCTAAAGGTTCTATAGTGTTCCCAAACAGCACCACCTGCTAGAGACCAGATGTTGAAACACATAAGCCTGTGGAGGGCATTCCCTAATCAGATCACAGCAGATATCTTCAGGAGGAGACTCTTCTGCCACTGAAGTACTCACTTCACTCAAGCTTGGGAGGAGTGGCAGCTACAGAAAGCTGCTTGATTGTGCATTGCTTCTACGCCAGCATCTTTCAAAGTAGAGAAGTATATACAGCTCACTCAGAGGGAAAGAACTCTGTAGACACTCACATATATATCCCCTCTCCCTAACCTGAGAGGCATTTCACTGTCGGCTCGAGCCCTGGTTCTAATGTGGACAATGACACTAATGTGAACCCATAGGCCTAGATCCTATGGAAGGAGTTTTTTCAAGACAATCATTATTTTAGAAATATCCTGTTAATATTTTTAACTTACCAACAATGCAAAGAAATTTCCAAAAAATTTTCAATTTTTTTTCAAAAAGTTCTTATCATGTTCACATATAAGAGTCTGGGGTCCCCTCAACTCCCACATAGGTTGTCCAATCCCAAATAATCAACCTTGGACACATTTACATATAAGCAACACTAAATGGACTTAGTAGGTTTTACTAAGGTAGATACACAGACAGGCACACTGTGTGTGTGTGTGTGTGTGTGTGTGTGTGTGTGTGTGTGTGTGTATGAAAATAACAATAATTAAAGAAGAAGGGGTCATAAATTTGAAAGAGGGCCAAGGAAGGAGTTGTAAGGAAAAGGGAGAGGCAAGAAAGATGCAGTATTCATGTATGAAGTTCTCAAAAATAAAAAGAATTTGGTGTTCCTTGATAACAGTGGATCTCAGTGTGAAAAAAAAAAAGTCAGGCCAATGTTTAACCAGCATTTCTATATCTCTAATACTTTAGATATTACTTGGCATGTGGAAAGCACACGAGAAATACTGATAACTGAATAAACAGTATATGATAGAAAGCTGAGGGTAGCTAGCATTGGGGGTGATGCTAAGAGAAGCCCAAAGTATCACGAGTGTTTATGTGGCAAGGGCCCTGCACTTCGCTGAGTCATTTGAGAATCTTTATTGTGTATGTACCTCCCTTAATGATTGTCTCCTAATGTTTTCCTATGGTTTTCCTTAACTGGAAGGAAAGAAAGGCACCAGATCTTTGAAATAGGACCAGGACAATGTCAAGAAAAGATTGAAAAGAGATGGCATTGGAAACACATTTAAAGCCTTCTGTAACCATGGTTCTTTTGTCCTCCTGTCTACCTGGAAAGAGCTGGGACACACTATACATCAGGTCAGAAAGAAAGGCATTTGGTAGCCAGAACATCTGTCTATGAGAAGCAAGTCAAACTTCTGTGAAGATTGATGGACTGGCAAGTGGACAAATCAAAGCTAGGGGTCTGTTTGGTTGGAGTATCTCATTGCCAATGGTACAAAGGGAGGGAGTGATTTGGGCCCATATTTTACAGAAAACAAATCCCTTAAACCTAACTGCTATGTTCAAGTGTCAATGGTCTCCCTGGAATAAATTAACAGGGAAAAAAAAAAAAAAAAAAGGCTTTGGTCTCCAGAGGCATTCCTGAGATTTCTATGAAGCAAAGACTTTTCATTCTTGAAATGTAAATATAGGACTTTTCACTTTACTCTTTATAAATATCATTTGGCCCCCAAAGCTAATCTGTCTATTACAAGGAAAGTTTGCCCAAGGCTAAATGCCAGAGTCGTACAACTGAGAACACACCCAACAAATAGGCACTGCTTCCTACTTACGTAAACATTGCTTTCTTCCAACCTTTGAAAATCTTCAGAATGGGCATGTGTCCATGTATTTCAAGAGGGCTGTCAACAGGAATAAAGACGTGGTTATTTTTAAATGACAGAAATGCAAAAAAAAAATTTGTAAAGCGACTTGTGTTAATATTTGAATTCAAACTAAGAAGTCTCAAGGAAAAACTCTTTGCAAGTTGGTAGGTTCAGAGAAATACAAGACTCTTGCTCTGTTTCCAGACTTGGTATTTAGAGAAAACTCAAGAAGTGAGCCATTCACACAGTTTAACTGGGAGTCCCCAGGAATCTCCCATCATTCCAGTGTAGCCCCTTAGAGACAGTCAATCTCATCTCTGGGTCTCAACTTCTCCACCTGTTGGAAGATGATAACCAAAGGGTCTCCTCCACCAGTTCTTGGAGAGTTCTTGGTAACATAAGTTAAAGAACTCAAATACCTCCCCTAACCCTGCAAATGTGTCTAATTTCCAACATAAATAAGTCTCTCTCCTTCCAAAATACACACTTTCTTTGGAAAAATAAATTTCTCCTATGAAAGTATGAAAGTCATTCTCTTTTATAGACCATTTTACTGTGATGGCATTAAGTGTTTCCACCTGGACCTAGCATGGACTTGGCCACTGAATCAAGACACAATTCCCAACGCTCCAAATGTAGTCAGAGTGTTGACACGAGGAGCCGAGCTATGTGCTTAATGGCTGAGTCTCCATCTCCAGAGATTCCCAAAAGGAAAAAAAAAAAAAAAAAAAGAAAGAAAAGCACCTCTTTATTGGCAGTAAGTACCCTGGAGGTCACACACTTTCAAGGACAAATATTTCTAAGCCCACAGTTAGAAACATTGGCCAGCGCCAGCACCAGCACCACCCCTTCTTCTTGCTCCACAAATGCTCATGTGCCCCTTGCCTAAAATATCTCATCCCTCTCATTGGAATCCCTTCCTTGGTTGTTGCCTTTGTTTAGGACTCCACTCCATATTTTTTGTATAATGTGTTTGCCTCTATTTCTATCCATTCTATAGCCTCGTCCATGGAGTCAGTGTGCAATCATCACTTTTCATTATTAAGTCAAAATGCCTATGCAAGTCAACTTAAAAGGAAGAAAGGTTCATTTGGTTCAATGTAAGAGGTCACAGTTCACAGTTAGCTCCATTGCTGTCAGGCTGTGATAAGGCAGAACAGTGTGGCAGTAAGCACAGGGTAGCATGTGGTAGCTTGTGGTAACATACAGTAGTGAGTGGTAGGATGTAGCAAGTATGCCCAACCTTTGATATGGCAAGACAACACCATCATCTCTAGAGTTCAAGTTTAAGGATCACACAGTCAAGTTACAAAACAACCCACTAAATAAATCTCAAAATGTTTTAGTGAGTTGATGAGTCCATGTCAGGCTGTATTCCCAGCTGGCCTTGGCACTGCTCCAACTGAGGGCTGTGGGATGGCTGCTGGTCAACCAAAGCAAAGCATCTCACTTCAAAGCAGCTAGGAAGCAAATAGAGAAAAACCAAAAGGCCAGAGCAAGATATACTCTTGAAGAGGTCCAGTGACCTACTTCCTCCTGTTAGGCCACTCCTCCCAAGAACGATGACTTGACCAATCGGCATCAATGTTACCATGATCCAATGGCCTCACCATGTCATCAACATTGCTTCAGCATCTAACACATGACTTCATCATGATCCCAGGGAGCATCCATGTCCCATTAAATGCTAGCAAGGGCAAAAGCAAGGAGCAGTGAGCATCAAATGGTCCATCAAAGAGAAAAAGAACAGACTGAGCAGCCATGATGAGAGTATGTGCTTCACTCTGCTAGGAAAAGATGGGTTTTCTATTAAAGTAAGTAGAAATGATGGAACCTCCGTACACCATTCTCTGAGACCCATTCTGGGTACCTCACACATTGCAGTAGCTCACACGTGAGGTGAGGGTCATTTCCTGATGAAGGGCCAGAGTTACAAATTACTTTATTTGTATATTGTGATCCACATTTAGAAAATATTATGGAGCAAAAGCATGGGATGCAGCCACAAAGCAAATATCTGTGAGATGACATTTGACCCTCCTGAGCTTCTAAAGGTAAGTGTGGGGGTGAAAATGATGGAAATATTGATGTGCTGGACTCCTAGGTAGCGAGTACAGTACTGGTCCTTGATGCCTATTATTTCATTCAAATCTAAGACTTGCCTTGAAAACAAGCATTCATTCTCATGCTCTCATCCTTAGGAGAGCATAGCTCAGAGGACACATGGATTTGCTAGAGTCTCATCACTCAGGAGAAACCTAGTATAAAGTAAAACTGAATGGCATATCCCCAAGCTGGATCTTTTCTGCTCCTTAAGCCTCCTTCTGCAAATGGATTCACATTAGGATCAGTTAATCAACAAGCATTTTGAAACTCATGAGGAGATGTATGTTGAAGGTTTCTACATAAAGAGTAACATGATAATAACTGAATATTCTAGAGCCCTGAACTTAAGCACCAACCCTCCACCAGCAAGCCCCTAGACAAATACCCTACCCCAACTGAATCCTGCTTTCCTCGATGTCCATTTGTGGTGACAATGGGTTCTCTACACTCTCTCACTGCTTGAATAAACATAGGATGAATCAACTTGAGGTCATATTTTTATAAAGTCTCAAATGCTACAGACATTTGAAGAGAGAATTTGTCTCCACAGAACATCTTAAAGGAAGCTGGGGCATCTGGGGGCAGGAAATGGAATGTGACTTTGAGCTTGAAGAGGCCTGTTTTGTTAAATACACCCATCTTTCAGTGAGCCACCATGGCTTACAGAGGAAGCTGAGTCATGGCGGCTCCCCAAGACCCCACAGTTCTGAGGCAACCAGCTGAGTCCTCTATGAGAAACAGAAAGTTAAATCCTGTAGCCTTCACGACCCCTCTTGAGCCCTACTAACCCTGTGGTTAGCTAAGGTTTCCCACAAGGACATGTGGCTCCCCTTTGAGGCTTTAAGACAAAAACAACTAGGGGTAGTGAACCCTCACCTCAGGTCCAGCATCTGTCTCTTAAGAGTCCCCAATAGCTAGAGAGATGCTTGGTGCTTAAGAACACTGACTCCTCTTCCAAAGGACCTGGTTTCAATTCCCAGCACCCACATAGTCTCATAACCATGTGTAACCAGTCCTAGAGGATCTGACACTCTCCTCTGTGGGTATTACACAAACATGGTGCAGCCATACAAGCAAGCAAAACATCCATATGAAAAAAAAAAAAAAAAAAACCCACAGAATGGTTGTGGCATAGTCATCTAATCCCAGCACTCAGGAGGCAGAGGCAGGTGGGTTTCTGTGAGTTTGACGCCAGTCTGGTGTACAGAGTGGGTTTCAGGACACCCAGGGATATATAGAGAAACCCTAGTTTGAAAAAACCAAAAAATAAAATAAAAATTCCACAGCGCAGGGAGTCAGAAAGCAAGAGGCCTGAAGCCATGAGCTGAGCAGATGAGTTCTCTCTTCTACTGGATCCTCTTGCACCTGTTAAAAACTTGAAGACCTAATAATAATGAGGATACCACAGCAGTGGTAGAGAGCTAACTCCAGGAGATCTGGAAAAGACACTCTGCCAGTCACTGTGAAAAACCATGAATCTTTGTCAGCTTGAAATATCAGAAGTCTTTTCTTGATTCTGGCCCAGGCAGCCAGTAACTCAAACCCTAGAGCCCCAAGCATCAAACAGAGGGATGTGTGTTCCTGGACCCAACAGCCTCTCATGAACCAGCCTCATCTCCAGGCTTGAGGAACAGGGAGGCAAGGATCAGGTAAGGTGATGGTTTATTTGGATGTCAACAAGACAACAGGTGCTTCCTGGAGCCCTCACCTTTGTAAACAGGAGCAAGTAGACAGAAGATCCAGCTGTGGACTCAGGTACATACATCATGGGCTCTTGTGCAAGGAAGTATAAACTCTTGGGGCTTCTAATCATTCTAATGTTCTAAGAAGACCAAAGCCTCAACATCCCCTCATTATGCCCTTCGTAAATGCCAAACCTTAGGCTCCTGCAAATATCCTATGTTTCTGTGAGCAACGCTAATGAAACTCACAGATATGCACACACATACAAGCACACTTATGCGTGTGCGCGTGCATGCACACACACATACAAAGACATGAAGGCAGAAAGGTGTCTAGTAGAAAGTAGTAGGAGTAGTAGTAACAGGGAGTGGGAGGGGACAAAGAAGGGTAGGTAATATGATTAAAATACATTATATACATGTACAAAAACATCATAAATGAAACCCATTACTATTCATCATTAACATATGCTAATACAGCATAAAATATAGTAGTCACCTTTAGTGATTATGGAGGACTTTAGCATTATCTGAATATAATTTTGCTAGATATTGACAGCTTTTCATGAGCTTTGCCTATAAAAGTAAACCTGTGATGTGTGTTTTTCATGGGGAAGTATGGAGGAATTAAAAAGCCAAATAGGAGAGTGGTCGATGTGATTGTTTTTTATTACATGAATGTGTGAACTTTTCGAAAAGAGTTTTTTAAAATTTGATGCAGTTGATAGAAACATATCTATTAAGTTCTCAACCAAAGAGAACCAAACGAACTCAGTAGCAACAGAGACATAAGGAGAGTGAGGATGCCCATGAGAAGCGTGGTAGCAGGTACATGTTCTGAAGAAAACAACCCATTATCAGGGAGAAGGTTCTAGTAACCCATGTGAGAAGGACTGGTGGCTAAGTTACAATTTCCTCATCAGGGAGAATTCAGGGGATTGTAGTCTGTCTGGTGTGAGGCTCACAGGACACAGATGCAGCTTTGGCTATGAGTGGCACAGCAGAATGATTTGATGGGGGATGGGGATAGATGATGATGATGATGATGATGATGATGATGATGATGATGATGATGTAGCCTATTTGAAAAACTAAAGTCAGGGCTGGAGAGATGTCTCATCAGTTAACACTTGCTGGTTTGTTTTTTTTTTTTTTTTTTTTTTTTTTTTTTTTTTTTTTTTTTTTTTTTTTTTTAACAGAGGACAAGAGTTTAATTCCCAGCATCTATATCAGGCAGCTCACAATTGCCTATAACTTCAACTCCAAGGAATCTAATATTTCTTCTGGTCTCTACATGTCCCGCACAAACACACATAAATAAAAATAAAGTAATTTTTAAAAAATATGAAAGGCAGGAAAATGTATTCCAAGCTGAAGAAATGTTAAGTAGCTTGAGAGGTGGAAAACAAGGACCTTATCCAGAAAGCCCAGTGTAACTCCTCCTCTCTCCTGGTCTTCATAAGTCACTTCGTTTCTCAGACTAATGAAACACAGGAACACCTGCAGGATACTCTGTTGATTTCTTCACACCAGGGCCAGAGCAGATTTCCAAGGAAAAGCATCTGAGTGCCTACAGGATGCCAGAACCTGTTGGGTCCACTGCAATAGAGCATTTAGTCCTTCTAACACCTCCAACCAGTAGGCCCCCTCCTTGTTGTACAGAGCAGAGAAGAGGCTTGCTCAGAGGGCAGTTGGTGGGCCAAGCTTGAACCCCTAGAAAAGCAGAGAAATCAATTTGAATCCAGAACAGCCAGAAGCCCAAGCCAAGACTCCCTGGGACCCCACACTGACCCATAACTCATATACGAATGCCAAGAAATTTCTGTTCTGCAAATGACTGTGAAGTGAGAAAGACACTCGACATCTGAAAACTCAGTGGGACAAGTCAATCTAAATAAAGTAGAGTCATGAAGCTAAATTAGAAAGTGTGGCAATTAACGGGAATTATGTGGATTTTATGTAGCCACGCTTGAATTCTTCCTGTGAGGCTCTAACCACATGGTAGAAAATGTTTCACAGATTATTCTCAGTTCCAAGAGGAAGTCTCACAAGACTCAGAAGGTCTTAAGGCCACATCTACCACGTCACACAAAGGCAATAATGACGTTCATCCGAAGAGCTTGGAACATGGCTATGAGCTTTGTTAAATATTTACACAAATACATTGATTACCTATATCTGTAAGCCTATGGAAGCACCAGTCTGTTCTGTAACACAATATTGGGGGGAAATAAGGTTCTTCGCAAGTAGAGTAATCAGTCGTATTCAATACTCATTAGACTGACGCACGAATCACTCTTCAGTTTGTTTGCAAAGATGATTCACATCTGTACTGGCACATCTGTGGGTGTGTTCAGAGAGAGGAGTACTTTGGGCTAAAAATCCAGGGGAGGGGGGCTTTCAGCATTTATGGGTTTGTAAACAAACTTCACAGTTGCAACAATAAAAACAAGGGAGGCAGCAGCCATGAAATTTGTTTCTACAGATGTGCTCAGCTTCTCTCTGATGTGAGGCTGAGAGTGTTGCTCACATTAAAAGCCTTTGCACGTTATAGAACCCTTAAATAGCAACTGTTGCAACTGATATTAAGCAAGATGGGAGTGTTTGTGTGCATGTGCACTTCTGTGCACATGTACATGTGCGTGTTCATATATGTGTGTATATGTGTGAGTTTGTATGTGTGGCCGTGTGTGTGTGTGTGTGTGTGTGTGTGTGTGTGTGTACACAAAGAAGCCAGAAGTCTTTCTCAACTACTTCTTAACCTTTTAAGATGGGGTCTTTTAACTAATGCTAAAGCTTACCAATTCAGCTAGACTGTCTGGCCAGTGACCCCCAGGAGTCCTTCTATCACTGCCTCTCCAGTGCTAGAATTACAATCACCCAACACTGCACAGATGCTGAGGATCAAATCTCCGGTTCTCAGGCTTATGCACATCACTGACTAATCCATCTTCCCAGCTGTTTTCTCACCCTTTATCCTCCTCTTTACTTTGTTTGGGTTTTGATGGCAAAATGTACTGGACGTCATCAGGCCCCCAAATGGTGACTGCTAGGGCTGTCGCTAATGGGTACACACAACATTTAGCCTGTATTTACAAGTTCACATGGCATACAAATGTGTTATTTTCTTGCTCCCTGATGTCATACTAGAGATGTTACAATTTACAAGATACACCTGTCAGTGAGCACACAGAAGAAAAGGAAGAAATGTACAACTGTGGGTGAGTTTGATGGAGTGCCGTAGGTGGTATGAGTCCATCAATGCCCTATTTTGTTGATATCTAAGCACTACAGAAAACAACTTGTGTCTCATTCTTCCCCTGCCCCCTCCTGTAAACATCTTAGAAATAAAAAAAAAAAGCCCCAAAATGTTCATAAAAATCATAATGTCAAATGCAGATATTTCCCAGAAACACAAGTACGGAGTGGCTCGTGTTCTATAGAAGCTGTGTGGGTATTGCTGAAAACGTAAGAAAAAGTAAGCTTGTGTGCGCATGTGTTTATAGGAGAAGAGATCAAAGATCCAGTATGAATGGGAAAGATGAATTTAAGTGATAAGGTTGTCCAATTTTGACAGTGAATAATAGAAATCCCTGGTACCAAATGTATTCTGCAGATCAAAGACTTGGTTCTAAAACAGAATGTCTTAGAAATTATGACTTGGCACAGATTTTGAGAATATAGCAAGGCTTGGGCCAGATAACACACTGAGAACTATCTGGACTCACAGATCAGACTCAGAAGGTAGAGTTGCCCCACCAGGGAGGGAACAGTTTGGTTGGTTCTTCTGTGGGCAATGAGAAAGGAGTGCTATGGGATGAGCATTAAGGCAAGGGGCAACTCCTGGTAAGAATTCTGAGTCCACAGTAGCAGCTAATACTCTCAGAAGCTCAAGAGTTGTCATATTGACCGTGAAGAATACCCCACTGTGGAGTATGCAGGGAAAAGTCCATTCTTCTCACTACATACCATGGCCCAGTATGATCAGCTGACAATTGTGGCTTAAAGCTCAGTAGGATCCTGAAGGTGATTACCAGAGGACACAGTTTCCTTAGGAACTTTTATGCTCCTTGAGCCACAGAATCTAGAGATTTGGGGATGGAAACACAATTCTAGAAGATGGGTATCCAGTGTTTATGGGAACTCAAGACATTCCCAAGTCTACATGTTAATTTCCAGACTTATGTATTCATCCAACTGGAGATGCTATATTAACTAACAGCTCCCTAGATGGGGTGTAGGACATCACTCTGGAGGACAGTGCTCCTGAACAAGAGGCATCATCTCTAAGCTGGTACTCTGGATGATATGGAACTGTTTCACTAGCAATCAGGCTGGTGGTTTCTGAGAAGTATGGCTAAGAGATCAGATACCGTGATAGTAAGGTCAGATACTGAATCCTCTTTGCCATGAAGTATGGTCTTAAAGTTAATGTTACATTAAATCCTATGTCAGTAGATCAAATTTGCCTATAATTTTAAGTTAATTCTAAGTTCTAAGAACTTGTAGGCAAAGAAAGGCAACTCCATATATCAAATAAATGTGAATTTTACACAAAATGAATAGCAACCCTATTCAGGAAGAAAGGAATCCAATATTGAGATAGCTTTCTTCTGTTCCTAGCTGTTTTGGGGTCTTTTATCATGAAGATCTTTTTCTAAGGCCTTCCATATGAAGAAGAGCATCTATCCTTAAATCTACTTAATCAATGTATATATTGATTTGCATATGTTGAACCATATTCTACATCTATAAAATGAACATAACTTATTTATAACATATAATCCTTTCAGTGTGTTGGAGAAATTGGACTTGTCTATTTTTCACATTTGAGTGTGTGTACCTGTGTGTACACGTACTTGCATGCTCATACATGCCCTAACATAACTGAAGATGTCCAGGGAGATTAGAGAATAACTTACAATAGTTGGCTTTAACCTTTTACCATCTGAGCCTAAATCTTGTAGCCTCAGAGAATCCCCTTTGTTTGTGTCCTCTGTTATATCCAAGACCTTTCTTTCATTGGAACCTCAGAAATACCCCACTAGCAATCAAACCCTCAGAGAGTACATGACCAGAAGAAGGAACAGCAACCCTAGCAATGATTTACAGGGATCAAAGGCTCTACCCATGTCTGTGTGGGAGGCAAAAATCAAAAGGGCCTAGAAAAGAGTGAGTAATTGCCATCCTGAGTGTCAGGCAACACACCGTTCACGAACTGAACCAGATGAGTGCCAGGCAAGACGCCATTTACAAACAGTGAACTAAATGAGTGGCAGGCAAGGCACCATTCACTAACAGTGAACTGGAGTCTGAATGGCTCATACCTGTCTGCCAGACCTCCATATTAAAATATGATAGTCACTGGGATAGTTTTGGAAAATGGAACCTTTAAAAGGTATTTGGGTCACAAGGTTTCCCCTCATAAATATATTAACGTTGTGACCACAGGAGTAAATTCACTCCTTTCCTGCTAATTTGCTTGCTTTCTCCCTCTCCCCTCTCCCTCTCCCTCTCCCTCTCCCTCTCCCTCTCCCTCTCCCTCTTCTCCCTCTCCCTCTCCCTCTTCTCCCTCTCCCTCTCCCTCTCCCTCTCCCTCTCCCTCTCCCTCTCCCTCTCCCTCTCCCTCTCCCTCTCCCTCTCCCTCTCCCTCTTCTCCCTCTCCCTCTCCCTCTCCCTCTCCCTCTCCCTCTCCCTCTCCCTCTCCCTCTCCCTCTCCCCCTCCCCCTCCCCCTCCCCCTCCCTCTCCCCCTCCCCCTCCCTCTTCCCCTCTCCCCCTCCCCCTCCCTCTCCTTCCCCTCCCTCTTTGTCTCTGTCTCCCTCTTCCTCTACTTCTCTTTCCTTTTTTCCTGTGCCCTCCTTATTCCTCTCTCCTACTCTACCTTTATCCCCATCCCCATCCCCATCCCCATCCCCATCCCCATCCCCATCCCCATCCCCATCCCCATCCCCATCCCCATCCCCTCTTTATCGTTCTCCCTCAGCACATAACATCTTGTACTAACTACATCATGAGAAAAAAAAAATGTAAGTCCTAACAAAGATACCAGCATTTGATCTTGGTGTTCCCAGCCTCCATAACAGTGAATCAATAAAGTTCTGTTCCTGGTCCTTTGTCTTAACAAAGACAAAGACTATGAATGCTGCTTGAGCCAGGCACAAGTGTGAAGGAATGGGTGGTACATGGAAGATGCTCAGGGCTCTATGACTGACAACCTATCTGACTTCACCCCACACACAGCCCATAGGAGCCTTGGTCTCTGCTCACCAATGACCTGCTTCTCTCCAGATTTCTGTGGCTCATTAGTAGTGACACTGCCTACCCACAGTCAACCATGTACCAGTCTTAGCAGCCTTCTCACACTAGTAGGTACCAAACCCTCTGATTATTGTGACTACATATTTTCCAGATCATTCTTGACCTCCCTTCTGCCTATCACTGCCATGAGTAGGTATCACCAGAATCATGGGGAAGGAAGCAGGAAGGTCAATTTCATGATAAGAAAAATGAGGAAAGGTTTGTTGGAAGCCAAAACCAACAGATGCCCGCAGCACTAATAATAGTCAAGGTACCAAGCTTGTAAATGTTATTTTTCTCATAAATTATAGAACATTAAAGCTTATCCCTAACATAATGTCATTCGCATACTAATACGTGACACAAAGTGGAGAAGCAAGACTGAGTAGCTAGAAGTGGCATCTGGGCATGGTACTGAGCCAGTACTCACCCAGCCCAAATCTTTCACCTTTGTGTTGGGTACTGGGGATGAAAGGAGCCTGATACCTGCATATCAACTGCTCTGTGTCACTTCAAAGCAAGAAAAAAAAAAATCCCTAAAGCTGCTCAAGCTCTATAGTCACCAAGACCTTAAATAGTCTAGAAGGAAGATCTTTGGAAGTAAAATCTCATTCTATTCATTCACACATGTGCACCTGTGTTTGTGTGTACATATGGTGTGTGTGTGTGTGTGTGTGTGTGTGTGTGTGTGTGTGTGTGTATAGGCTACTGTATTGAAAGTATGGCTGTAGAGGTCAAGAGACAACCCCAGATATCATTCCTCAGGTACCTTCTACTTTGTGTTTGAGACAGATCCTCTTGTCAGTCTGAACCTTACCAGGTGGGCTAGCCTAGCCAGCCAGTGAGTTCTAGAGATCTGCCTGTCTGCCTACTAGATCTCCAATGATGAGACACAAGTGCTGGTCACCATGGGCCTTGGGAACCAAAATCAGGTCCTCAGAATCATGAGGCAAATGTTTTACCGAATGAAGCACCCTTCCAGCCCTCCCGTTCCATCCTGAGAGGCTGCCTATTGATTTCACTCTCATCTTTGTCGACATCCAAACCTGAAAAAGACCTATCATTCCACATTGTGACTATCCAAGTGTGTCACTCCACCCCACACTCCCCCTATCCAGAATAAAGACCCCTTTCAAACCCTCACAAAGACCTTGGTGGCA
This sequence comes from Arvicanthis niloticus, assembly GCF_011762505.2. Classification (NCBI taxonomy): domain Eukaryota; kingdom Metazoa; phylum Chordata; class Mammalia; order Rodentia; family Muridae; genus Arvicanthis; species Arvicanthis niloticus. The sequence continues at coordinate 43,347,850 of NC_047668.1, read as the reverse complement.
TTTTTACATTTCTGTCTGGGAGTGTGTGCCATGGTCTCAACTGGGAAAACAATTAAGTTGCTGGTGCTGCAATTGTTGCTGTTTTTAAGTGTTTCCATTTGACTTTGGGGGCTGTTTCAGGAGTATCTGTTTCAACATGCACTTGTGGAGATAGGACTGTCTGCCAGATTATGTGGAAAAAATACTAAATCGAGTTCCACCTGACCAGAAATCCATCTGCCTTGGTCACATGGACACAAGGTCAGTTCCAGGATTGGCCCTGGAAACCATTGATCAAGAGCCTCTTTGCCAGAAGAGATCCCAGACAAGAAATGGTAAGTGTAGAAGAGTAGAGAAATTAGTATTATTGGAAATAAATGTTGATTTTTAATACTTTTTTCTTCCTGGAACAGGAACAATAAAAAATTTGGGGAAATGGCAAGTGATATTCATTTTCTCACTGGGAGTCATCCACTCAGAGTTGTGTGAGGAGTAAATACAGATGCAAAAATATGTTTGTCTTGTGTAAAATAGAACTTAAAATAGTGAGATGCATTATTCCTTTCCCCTACTTCATTTCAGACTACCAATACAGTGCCTGAAAGATGCTGGCTATCTATTGGTGGTAACTGTACCATGACTTTAATATGCATTGGAAACAGTGTATGGCTCAGGATCTACGGCATAAGAAGACCTGCTGAATGTTTTCTAATTAGGGGAGGACTAGCAGATTCCATTGGTCAGGGTTCTCCAGAAGAGCAGAACCAACAAAGTGAGTATATGTCATGAAAAGAGATTTAGGGATTTGATATGTTGTCCTACACGGCAGGGACTGAAGAGTCCAACAGTTGCCACTTGCACACGGCAGAGGATGAGAACCCATTCGCTATTCGGTCCACAAAGCTAGGTGTCTACGTAGCACAATCCAGTACTGACACTCTGGAAGATTCCAGAAGAGCAGCTGGTCTAGAGTACATATCAGAAGGCACATCAGAGTCTGTGTTGTGATGTAAATGAAGGGTGACCATACAACAAGACAGATACCAGTCACCCAATCACCAGCAAGAATCAAAGACAGGTAAGCAAACACACCAGATCACCAGCAAGAAGAGAAGACAGGTAGGCAAACAGTACTGCTCTTTTGTCAGGTCTCTTCTCATCTGGGCTGCTACTAGGTAATGCCACTCACTCTGAAGAAGGTCTTCTCCTATCAGCTACTGCTTCCTGGAAATGCCTCACAGACCTGTATCTCCTGGTTGACTTTAGGTCCAATCAAGTTAACAGCCAAGATCACCCAACACACAGAGCAGAACCTGGGTCCCAGCTCCTCATCCACAGGAGTGCATGGTCACCTCATATGACAACTTAGAATGTTCTGACTTCTCCTGCTCAGCCAAGGCAGAACTTTGTTACAAAAAAGTGTGTACAGGGGCAGGGGGACTCTTTTTCATGGTTCAATACTTTGTGTATTTAGCTATGGTTCCATTATTCTGTCTTCTGTTGTGGATGTTGGGACACAAAGACCCATCATTTCAGAGACCTTGTCTCCAACCTTATTCCTGAGCTCCCATTAAACAGTTTGCTTCTACCACAAGCACAACGAGGAGTCCCTCAAACCTGACTCACAGGCTGCAAGTGTGTCTAAACTATGATTCCTTGTTGTTCAGTCTGTAACCTCTTGTGACAAGCCATAAATGCTTAAAATTACTTTTTCCTTGTCACACTAAAACCACTAGTCAGAGTAGACATTGCAAACTATTGTTAACATGAACCAAGCCAGCATGAGTAAATCAGACCCTAGCCCCATTCTTTCTTTTGGATCCTGTGTGATCCTCTCATTTCTTTCTACAGTCAAGGTCCACCCGACTTGCTAAAGCATTTGAATTATCTGGCTAGGTCATACTCTCCCATCCACCTCGGCACTGGGCAGGTTAAATGTTAATACAGGAGTATTTCTATAGATTCATATCTGGCCGGTCAGATCTCATCATTTCTAACTGCCCTGTAACCAGCTCTGCTTGCTCCTCTCTCCTCCTCTAGCTTAATTTGATGGCCTGCATCCAGACCCAAAGGCTTGTGTGTAGGTTGCCTTGTCATGATAGTTCCATTAGCACAAAGATTTATTCGTGAAGACATTGCTCCTGGCTCACAGGGAGAAATTACTCTGATGCAATAAAAAAGATGTCAGCCCATAAGACCTGTGTTCAGTACATGGCTCCCTGGTTCTCAGTGGCTGTGGAGTGTGAAAGAGTCCCTTGAGCCTACTGACTGGGCTCAGGCCTCCCTCCTGTACAAGTGCATGTCAGTGTCTGTCTCAAAAGATGACTGAGATATGTACATGTGAGTAGTTTATGAAACGTTAGCATTTTCCACTTAAATCTATCCGGTGTGGGGCCAGGCTGGGGAGATAGCTCAGTGCAAGCACGAGGACCTGAGTTTGATCCCCAGAACCCATTCAAAAGACTACCAGGCACAGTGGCACACAGTTGTAATCCCAGTGCTGGCATGGTAGCACATGGTTGTAATCAGAGTGCTGGTGAGGCATAAACAGGATGTCTGGGGTTTGCTGGCTAGGCAACTTAGACAAATCAGGGAGTTGTAAACCAGTAAGAAACTGTCTCCAAAAACAAAGACGGACAGCACATGTGAGGAATGACATAGGAGATTTTTTTGCCCCCCTCATGCATGCATATACATATGCTACCACATCTCATGCATTTGTACACACATGAACACACACACACACACACACACACACACACACACACACACACACACAAGAAATTAGTTTTTATTCTGTACCCTAGCTATATCCCAAACAGGGTAAGAAGAAGCAGAGACTCTAAGGAAGTAAATACTCTGATTGCAGGGTCTGTGCTGGTAATAGTGGTATTTGGTTGTGATGGGTTTACCCTCAGGAAATAAGCCTGTCTGCTCACTCATCTTTTACCCAGCTCCTCAACAGTTCTACCCAGAGCCAGCTGGCTTCCACTCAGACCTCCAACTGGTCTACCCAGAGCCAGGTGGCAGCTTCTCCTTTCCTATCCCTTGGATGTGACCTCACTATGTCTATGTAGGCCCCTGGAGACCACCATTTTTACCACTTGAGTGATCCCTGGAGAGACATCTGCATCCTCCCATCACCCCTGTCAGCACAGTAACAGTCACAGCTACAAGTGGCAACCACCGACCAACCTATGTATGAATCTACTGAGAGGCTCAAAATCTTAATCTGGATACTCCTCCTGCATGCCATTCTCCTGAAGCACTGGACCTGAATTTGCATTTATGATTTGACATTCTTTTATGAGGTAATCCATGCCCCCTCCCCTGAAAATAGCCCTCAGCATCTCAGAATGTGACTGTTTTGGATACAGGGTCATTAAAGAGGTCTAAGTAGAAATGAGGTCACTGGGATAGGTACTGATCCATCTGGCTGGTGTCCTTAGAGATATTGATAAGACAGACTAATACCAAGAGACTCGGACCAAAGATTCCTGGTTCAAGCCTGGGAGACAATTCCTAAAAGAACCCAGCCAAGCCAACATCTGTGTCTTGGGCTTCCAGCCTTGAAGGACTGTTATTTAAGCTTTCAACCTATAGTAGAACATTCTGAATCCCCCCCTCAATTCTGGTGTGTGTGTGTGTGTGTGTGTGTGTGTGTGTGTGTGTGTGTGTGTGTGTAAGTTGTGTATAAATACTGGGTCATCTTATCTAAGGCACTTGTACTTGAGCACCTTAGGGTTTTGGTATTATAGTAATCTTTGAACCCCATCTGCTGCTTCTCTATCCAAGAGGAACCTAGAAATCTTACTGCCAAGTTCTCTAGAGAAGGATTGTAAGTCCCTCCCCAGCTCTTCTGTGGAAGCCTGGCCTGGGCTCACAAACCCGGACAAACCAAGAATGAATCATACCTTGCCTTCCAAGTGTGGACCCTGAAGTTCAGCCAATGTCTGTTTCAAGTTTTGACTGATGGAGTTGCAGGACCACACCCTGGGAGCTTGGCTCACTCATTCACAGAGCCAGGTCTTGGAAACCATTGCTGTTTGTGAATCTTCCCACTTGATGAGCTGTGACAGTGTTTGCCTGCACAGCCCTCCCTGTGCTTCAGGAGGGGCACTGCTCACACACTAGTGGTACACACTCAACTTAAACAGAGAAACCATCTGCCCTGAGGGTCTGAGAGCTTTGCTATCATGGTGTGCTTTGTCTTCCTTTTTAAAAAAAAATAGATAAAACCCACAAAATTATGCTTACCCATCTCTAACAATAGTACTGCACTGTTAAGAATCTCAGAGCCAGAAATGAGTACAGTTCTAGGTTTAAAGGCTTCGAGGCTAAAAAGAAACTAACAGCACTGAGTCCCAGTTTTCTCACCTGTGACATGGGGCTGGAGGTGCTCATGTCATAGACTGTCATCTGCCCTTCCTGTTTCCCAAGGAAGATTTAAGAGTATCAAGCAAAAGACCCAGGAAATCAAGATGTGAATTCTAAAGTATTGCATAAATGTTTTTCTCAAAGCCAATCCCAGTGGGATTTTTCTGCAGTACTCAAAGGCTCTTTAGGCACCTCTGCAATACCACAATCTTAAGAGGCTCTGGTGACTCAGGTAAAACATACAGTATCTGTGTACAACCTACTCAACTCCCCCAGCCCCAATCTAAAACCATTGTTGATGTCAGACATATCCTGAGTCAGTCTTTGTTACATTATTTTGCTTAGGGAAGAACAGTAAGATTAGAGTCTACAGACTGGAGAGATGGCTTAAGCGGCTGAGACCACTTGTTGCTCTTACACAGGGACTACATGTGACTGACATACATAGAAGCTTCCAGTCATCCGAAACTACACTTCCAATGGATCTAACGCCCTCTTCTGACAGGCATATGGAATATATACACATGTGTAAGTGAGACATATAAAATATAGCAAGTGCAACAAAAGAATATAGCCCCATAAACGATGTGGACATTAAAAAGAATTACTGTTATTTTTTACCTCTGGGGTTTGGGAGTAGGTGTGTATACATAAGTGCAGATGCCTGTGGAGGTCAAAGGCACCAGGTCCTCTGGAATTACAGTTACGAGTGGAATGGGAAAGCTCAGCATGGAAGCTGGGGACCAAGCTGGAGTCCTCGAAAAGAAAAGTAGGCACTCTTAACCACTGAGCCATTTCTCCAGCCACAATTATGAATCATACTGTAAATCTCTGTGGTTTTCCAATGGTCTTAGACAACCTCTGTGAAAGGATCATTCAACCCCCCCAAAGGGGGTCAAAACCCACAGGTTGTGAATTACTGTTCTAGAAACTTTAGGAGATGTAGCTTAGTTAGGGAAAGTAAGACATTAGAGGCAGACCTCTCTGTAGTTCTACTTCCTGTGTGCCAGGAAGTGACGTAGCCTCTAACTCATGCTTCCAGAATCATGATGCTCTATAGCAACACAGGTCTAAAATCAACATAACCAAGGACTGAGGACTGAAGCCTCAGAGGCGGCGAGCCAACATGAGTCCATCTTCCTTTAAGTTGTTAATAGCAGGTGTTTTATCACAGAAAAAAAAAAAAAAAAAAAAAGCATAACACGCCAATTCCCCTGACAACCTTAAACCACTCTGACCAGATGAGAGCCTTAGTTTTTCTTCCTGTTGCTTGGGGAAAAAAAAATGCCTGGACCAAAGCAACTCTAGGAAGAAATTTTACTTCAGCACACAGTTCAGGCAGCAGGAACTTAAAGCAGCTGGTCACGTTGCATCCTCTATCAGGAAGTGGAAGCTTCTACTCAGCTAGCTTTCTCTTTTTCATTCATTCTAAGACAATGTCACCAACATCTGACCTATGTCTCTCCATCTCAATTAATTTAACTAACGTAATCCCTCACAGGCATGCCCAGAGGCTAACTTAATCCCTCAAAGGTGTGCCTGGGAACAGTGGTTCTCTGGGGGTCAAATGACCTATTTCACAGAAGTCACATTACCAGATATTCTGCATATCAGATGTTTACCTTATGGTTCATAACATAATTTTATGGTTGGGGGTCAGCACAGCATGAGGAACTGTAGTAAAGGGTCACAGGGGTTGAGAATCCCTGGCCTGGAGGGTCAGTCTCCTAGATGATTCCAGATCCTATTAAATGATTAACAGTAACCATTACAATACTGAAGAAAGTAGGCAGAAGAGAAATTTACAAGAGAGGAAGTCAGGGTGAAAGGTCAACTGTGGAAAATGGGAAGAAAAAGAGAGAGATGAGTGAGGTTTTCCCCGTTTAGGAATAGAAAGGTTGATGCAAACTCCCACTTGGGAATCCTGCTCTGTATCCCAGACCCTTGGTAAATGGCAAGTCTCTCTGCTTTTCAGCGTCTTTCTCTTTTCTGACAAAGTAGGCCTGCCCAAACCTTTCAGTATCATGCAACTGTGACTGGCTGAGCAGTAGAGAGTCCCTGTCAGCGTCCCCCAGGTGACATAATCCAAAGGAAAATGTGGGTTTCAGCATCGCACGGTCACTGAACCATTCAGCTTCTGCACCCTAATTGGTGGCTTTCTAAGCGGCTCTCATTTTCTCCCTGCAGTAGAGAGTATACTTTGGCATGAGAATAGGAGCCTTCGCTGGGTTCCTTTCCCTCCAGTAGATGGGGCATCGTGGCCCTAAACCAGAACCATCTGTGCAAAATGACTGGGAGGCACAGAAAGTGCCAGAACCACAACATTCCAGCTTTGCTTTTGGCTTTCTGGCAAGAAGAGACTGAAAAATCAGCTTTCATTTCTCCAATATTTCCCGCCACACAGTCTGCTCAGTCTGCCTCCAGTCCTCCATCAGCCAACGTGGTTGTTTGTTTGTTTGTTTGTTTGTTTTGTGGCCTGCTCTCAAATGGTTTTAGAGGCATTGCCAGAATGCACATTAAAGGCCTGGTATTGGCTGGGAGTCAAATGATTTCTTTTTCAAAAAGGACAAACTTCATAAATCCTACCTTGTGCACACACAGGTGTATAGAAGAAAAAAAAAATGTGGTTTTTCTTCCTGCATTCAGGACTCACTCACCTAGGCCCAAATTTGAAAAACAAGTTGGGTTTTAGGGGTGTTGCTATTTAATGTTGTTTTTGGTTGGTTTGGCTTGGTTTGGTTTGGTTTGGTTTGGGCTTTTTCCTCCACTGATGTTGTCTGTTAAACACTTGAGGTAAAACCCAGAGACCTGAAGCATCTGGCCCACTGTCTGCACCATCTGCACACCTGCATGGTGACACTCAAGAGTCATGTGTGACAACTGATGGGGACCGCAGTTCAGTTGGCTCACGGTAGTGGTTCTGAGAGAGTTACAAACCAGTGAGAGCCGCTGGAGCCTTCACGTTCCTCTACACCGCAGAAAGGCTTAAAGGTCCAAAGCAAACCAGAGCTTGCTCAAGTTTCGGAGACGTCAAGTCATGTGGTCTGAGGAGCACAAATGTTTCTGGCTATAAATACTCCACAGAGTGTTCCAGCCCACTCGGCCAAAACCTAAACGCTGGGAGGTTTTACCCAAACGAATGGTTCCTTAAATAAACACAGTGGCAAGGCAAAAGCGAACAGCACAGACTTGAAACCAAGGACTGACACAAGAGGCGCGGTCTCATGGAAGAGAGAGGCTACACCTGGACGTCTGGTAACAAAAGTTAACCGAGGGCCCTTAGTGGGCCAGGCACCGGCCAAGCAAGCCCAAATCCCTCAGTATGTTAAATCGTCCTTCAGGTACACCAGGAGAGGACATTACCATCCTACACCATTAATGTGGGAAAGCCAAGAATCCAGACAGAGGAAACCTAATGCAGTTTAGAAGTCAAGGATGTCTGGTACCAAAGCTGCTGGCCCTCTGTGCCAGGACCCAGTGTGCCCAGCAAGGTCAAGAGTGCTGGTCTTACTGGCCCTGGATTCTGCAGCACTAGGAGACCACCACATGTTGGGAGCCATTTGAGTTTTCTAGGGCTGCAGAGACAAAATGCCACACACCAAGTAATGTAACACAACAGACACATTTTCTCACCATACCAAGAACTATATAAAATACACATATTCTCATACACATACACACTCACATGCACACCACACCCTCACACACACACATACCACACCCTCACACACATACATACACACATATGCACATCCCACATACTCTACACACACTACACACTCAGATACACACCACACATGCACACATACATACACACACATACATCCCACACATATACACATACACATCCCACACACACACACACACACACTCTACACATACACCACACACTCTCTCTACACACATACACTACACAATCACATATATGCCACACACTCACATGCACACTCACGCACACACATGCACACCACACACACACACACTCACTCACTGACAAGGATTGTTAAAATTTGTAACTGGTAAATAAAACTCAAAGCAAGGAAGCTATAAAAAGTACATAGGAAAATGGAAGCCCGTTTGGGCAAGAGATATTTGCATATTCTGTTAAATATACTTCCTGCCAGGTGTGTGTAGCACGTGGCCAATTGCAAATTTGAGTGGAAAAGATGAGATAAACTTTTTTGTATAGATACCACCTCCTCTGAATATTAGGGAAATGTTTTGAAGAGTTAAATGCTGGTTGGACCCCCAGGGCTGTTTTTCCCTGCCTTCTACTGCTCCTTGATGCAATATTACGCGGCAGCGTTTTATCTTCCATTTTCTGTCATCTTCTTAGAAATGCATGGTTCACCTAAGCCTAAACCATGTGGGATATGCCCCAAAGCACCCTGGATGGAAACACCAAGCCCTAAGGCCTAACTCCCTCAGCTTGCAAAAAGAATACTAAACTAAGTAGGAATTGCTTTGGGTGAGTGTGTGTGTGTGTGTGTGTGTGTGTGTGTGTGTGTGTGTGTATGTGTATGTGTGTGTGTGTGTGTGTGATGGTCAGTCTTGATTAGGATACACAGTACTGGCTTTCATTATGACATTTTCAAGCAAAATTTGTTTTTGTTGATTTCACTTTTCTTCCTTATCCACCCCACCCCCCAACACACACACCAGTCCACCCCAGTAGACTCCTTTCTACTTTCAGGTCATATGAGTTTTATTGCCCTCTTCTTCTTCTTTGTCACCTTTTATTCCCAGTGTGTGGTCTCCTTTGTAGCTTCATTGCTTCTATGTAATTGTATATACATACACACACACATACACACACACACACCTATATATACACATACGTGTGTGTGTGTGTCCCCATATATGTGTGGAACTACATACAATAGAAAAATGTGATATTTGTGTTTCTGAGTTAATAAAATATACATTAATATATTTAAAATAATAATTTCAGGGGTCAACCATTTTCCTGAAAATGGTTTAACTTTATTTTTCTGAATAAAACTGCACTGTACGTGTATAGCACATTTTTATTACCCTAATTAGGGATTCCACAAAATTACAATGTAGTCTACAAAGCTCCTCTCTTTTTTTTTTAATAAAGGCTCTTTTTTTAATTTTACTATATTCATGTGAGTACAATGTAGCTGTCTCCAGGCACACCAGAAGAGGGCATCAGATCCTATTACAGATAGTTGCTAGACACCATGTGGTTGCTGGGAATTGAACTCAGGACCTCTGGAAGAGCAGTCAGTGCTCTTAACCACTGAGCCATCTCTCCAGCCCCTATAAAGCTCCTTTTTCCTGGAACTTCCAGTATTCTAGGTAGTAGCAGAGTTGACAGAGCGTATACCCAGGTCCTATCAGTGGCCCTCAGCTCTGCATCTGCCCAGTATGATAGCATTCTGTGTTTGCATGCCACCATAGCTGTCATATGAGGAGCTCTGTCTAGATCAGAGGTTCTCACCCTTCCTAACGCTGAGACCCTTTAATACAGTTTCTCATGCTGTAGTGACCCCCAACCATAAAATTATTTTTGTTGCTATTTCATAACTGTAGTTTTGCAGCTGTTATGAATTGTAATGTAAGTGTCTGATAGGCAGGATATCTGATATGTGACCTGCCCAAGGTGTCCTGACCCACAGGTTGAGAATCAGGCCTTCAGACACTGATCTGCCTTGGACGTGCCTGTGAGTACTGTAACTGTTTAATATACAAATGAGAAACTGTAGGTCAAAGCTACAGAGTGGAGAGAAAGCCACTGGGGGTAGAAGAGTATAAGGTCTGAATAGAACAGGAAATCAGAGGGGAAAGTCAACAACAACAAATTCTGTTTGAAGGTTTCATACTGAGGACATGGGCAGATGACTGGGTGGGTGAAGTGTTCACTGTACAGATATGAAAATCACAGTTTGAATCCCCAACACCCAGATAATGTTGGGTTGATCTTCTGGCCCACCTGTAAATTCAGTGCTGGGAAGTAGATGCCAGAGCCCCTGGGAGTAAGCTGGCTATGGCTAGTTAGACTAGCAAAATATCAAGCTCCTGGTCTATCAAGAGAGTCTTGCCTCAGTGAGCGAAGTGAGGTAAGACATAGGAAGCAACCAGTGTTAACTTCTGGTCTCCACACGCGCATGTGCCCCTGCCACAATCAAACTTAATACTTGCCACATTCATTGGGATGACTGATATTCAAAATATATACTTAATTACGTACTAGCGTACATAATTAAAACCTGCGAGAAAACCCTGAAATAAGTGTAAAGAAACTGGTAACAAGCAGTGTAGTGGTGCCTCAAAAATTAGCACGGGGGATAGGGGGAGTGAAGAGGTAGCCTGGTGGTTCAGAGCGCTACTGTCTGCTTTTCCAGATGACCAAGTTTCAATTCCCATCCCCCACATGGCAGCTCACAATTGTCTGTAACTCCAGTTCCAGGGGTTTCATGCCTTCTTCTGGCCTCCATGAGCACTGCATGCACACAGTGCACAGACATGCGGGTGAGACACAAATACAAATGAAGTAAATACATTTTAAAATGTATACAAAATTAGCATACAATCCAGGTAGTCCTCCCCTGGGCATCTGGACATCTGAAGCAGCAAAAGCAGAACAACAGCTGTGCAGGTTCAAAGCAGTGTTGTTGACATTAGCCAGTTTCCCCAGCAGTGCATTGATGGATAAGCAAAATGAAGTCTAGACATCCAGTGAGATATTAGTCAGTCTTGTAATGGGAGAAAATCCAGTCACGAGCTACAACTCAGATGATGCATGAAACATCCTATGTGAAATAGGTGGACACCAAAGATCAGAAGAGCCAGGTTCCCAGACCAAGAAGGAAGAACGCTGGTGACCAGAGCTGAAAGAATAGGTGAGGCACTGAGCTCAGAAGACAGAGTGGTAATGGCTGCTCAAGCGTCCTCAGTGCCACTAACAACACACACTGACTTGACCTCAGTGGTAAGTCTTTGGTGATACATATGTCACCAAACATAAAAGGAAGGGAGTAAGTAGATGTGAGCACATGGCAGCCTTCTCTGGAAGGCTCTTGGCCCCAGCACCCCAGCACCCCAGCACCCCAGCACCCCAGCACCCCAGCACCCCAGCACCCCATCGCCTCCTAGACCACAGTAGCCTGACAGCATACTCCACAACTGCACCTGGAGGGGGAGAGTTAGGCATGCTTAAAAGGTACATACCTTTTATACAAACAGATATTTACAAATCTATGCGAGTTTTATAGACAGATTGGAGGAAGGAGGGAGAGAGAACAGAGAGAATGTATCTTAGTCCATACATAGCCTTCTTCTTGCACACATGCGATTTGCAAGGGGCCACAGTTTTTAAAATATCTAAATTGTGCAAAACCTCATTCGGTAGTGCTCACTGCCACAAAACAAAACCCACTAGCGTTCACTCCTTCTCAGTCCCTCTTCCCAAATGGCTCACTACTAACAGTTGCTTAACATACCCTTCAAATAACAGCAGGACGTACTTAGACCAATATGGTGATGTATTTGTGTATACCTATATTTTTAATGTTTCACATAGCATATTTACCTTTACACTTTATTTTACATGTTTAAATTTTATATTTACAAAGTGCCTGCATCTCGGTACATATGCTGGGTAATTTTCAGTCTTTGATATATTCCCTTTGAAGACATTCTGGGGCTTTTCTATGTTAGGATATACAAGCTGTCTTGTGATTGTTGGGTGTTCTGGATATGTTAGACATGTAGGTATTTCCAAGCTTGTTTTCTAGCCTTTGCTCTTTTTTTTTTTTTTTTTTAGGGGGAGGCAGTCAGTTCAGCATGAATTCCCAGCAATGGAATTGATGGGTCAGAATCTAAGCAGTTTGATTTTTAATGGGCACCAGCAAGTTGCTGCCCACAATGGTCATCATAATGGTCACAACAGTTCACCCCTTTCTGTGCCTAAGCACACCTGCCCCACATCATCATCAGATCTTAGCAGCACTGTCCCAGAATGTTCACCTTTACCTTTCTATTTATTTCTCATTTGTATATTACTTAAGAGTTGCACTGAAGGCCTGGGAGATGGCTCAGTGGATAAAGCACAGTCTGCACAAGCCTAATAAAGACTAGCGTTCAGATCCCTAGAATTGGCATAAAAGCCAGCATGCCTGACAGCCCATCCATAATCCCAGCTTGCAGGAGGCAAACGCAAGGATTCCTCAGAGCAAGCTGGCTAGCCAGATGAATTGAATCCATAAGCTCCAGGTTCTGAGAGTCTATCCTCAGAGAATAAGGTGAACCATAACCTATAAAGACACCTGGCCTCTGACCTCCATGTGTGCATGTATCTGTGTGCATGCACACACACACAGAGGGGAAGAGAGAGAGAGAAAGACAGAGAGAGAGACAGAGAGAGACAGAGAGAGAGACAGAGAGACAGAGAGACAGAGACACACACACATGAGAGGGGGGAGAGGAGAGGGAAAGGGGAGAGAGAGAGAGAGAGAAAGAGAGAGAGACAGAGACACACATGAGAGAGGAAGGGGAGGGAAGGAGAGAGAGAGAGAGAGAGAGGCTACACAAAAAGCTATAAACAAGTTTTATGTCCACTCTCCTTTTCCTCCCAAAGACATTTTAAAAATCTCCCAGACTTCTCTGTGACTTTTGTATGTGTCATCAGTGATTGTGGCTATCAGCTCCCTATCCATCACATGCCCTGAAGACTACACTCTCTCCCCAGATTTATTTGTTTTGCTTTGTTTAAGCTCTTCTCTGCCAAACAGTTTTTAAAAATGTTATAAACTCATATGCTTCCATCTTTTTTCTTTTACAGATTCTAAATTTTCTCTCATGCTTGGAAAACCCTTTTCTATTCCAAGTTCAAAAATAAACACATGCAATCTTGTAGGCAGGCTATCTCTGCTCTGTTTGAGCAACAGCATGCCCAGTGTGTTATCCATGTGGTTGCCCACAGTGGATAAAAAGTGAGATAGTGAATGAGAACGTTATGGCCAGAGGGAAACAATATGCACTTCCATCCAGTTTGTACAAGGATGCTGAGATGAGTCGACTGGAGGAAGGCATGGTACCTTCTGTAAGTGACAGAAAGACTAGATACAAAGGTGGTGTTCATTGGCATGTAAAAACAACTTTCATATATTACATATAAAATGTATGCAAAATAAATCAGAGATCTAAACACAACGGACTCCAACCCCCCCCCAGAAGAAAGAATAAGAGAAAGGGGGCTTTGGGGGGTGGGGGTGTCTAAAGATGTTTTCTTACACAGACACCTAGACAGAAGAGAGGACTGTGGTATGCTACCTGGCCAACACATATAAGACATGAGAATGGGTGACTAGCATTGAGAGAAAAAGAGGGGGGAGGGAGAAGATGGAGGAGAGGAGAGGGAAGAAGTAACGAAAGAAAACAAATAAACAACCAAAAGATGGAAACAAACCAACAAACCCAAAGGATAGATGACTATATAAACAAAGTATGATATATTCATAAATAGAATACTACTTAGCCACTACTAGGAATGAAATGTTGGTTAATGGTACAACATGGATGAACTCTGAGAACATCATGCTTTATAAATTATAATAATAATAATAATAATAATAATAATAATAATAATAATAATAATAAAGCGCCAAGTTTCCCCAAACTAAATGCTATCAACCACTAGATATTTTTCTCCCCCCTTTTTTGCCACAAATATCAAATGTCCAGGTGGCCCTACACACCACACACACACACACACACACACACACACACTGAAGTAGGATATGTTTTCAAGTGAACCAAGTATTACCTGGCTGACACTTTGGGCAGTGGGGATCAGTCTGCTGTGGGAACTAGGTTGACCTACTACTCCATCAAACTGGATGCACGCAGTGGGGCCGGTGCCATGACAATGTATTTACCCCACAAGTAGGCCTTTGAAGACCATATTAGGTTCCTTTTCCAGCAATCAGGAGTCTGGAGAAACCTGAAGCACTAGGATGCCCTCCTAGTGCACCAACACCATCACCTTTGATGGACACACGCAGGTCTCCCTCTAGAATATGTTCTAGAAGAGGCACAGTTGATGCCCTAGCACAACAAGAATCTTCAGAAGATAATGAGTGGGGCAACTTAATCGGTAACCTAAACGGGAGTGTGTCTCTAAGGGAGGACAGATGAGTGTGCTGATGGGTAAATGACGATTGAAGATCTATACCCAATACATTGCCAAACTAAAACTGCATCTGCTTAAGCTTCAAAAGGCTTCAACTAAAGCCTAATGAAATCTTGCTGAGCAGAGGTCCATAAACTATGTAGACGACAGTCATGGATCTATATGTCAGTCATGTTACTAATAGGAGCACAAGTATGTAGTACCCCGTGCTTTCCCAGCTAAAGCTGGTAGTAGGGCAGCCACATGCCCTATAAGTACATCCTGTTACTTTTAGAAAAGAATATTCCAGTTTGGTTATTTAGTCTCAGTTAACAAGGACGTTATGATGAAGGCTTTGATCTAGAGAGAAAAACATCTGAGCATACAGTCATATTTTGTTCAAATGTTGTTGACTGGAGTGGGGGGACATAATGGGTTGTTTGGGTGCCATGGGTATAGGGGAACCTTAAAGGGAGGTATGATGTTTAGTTCAAGGTCAGAAGTATAGAATGAAGAAGTGTTTGTATAGGGGTTTATGTAGCACAAACCCCTGGAACAAATGAGGTACAACAGAGAACAAATGGGGTTCTGAGGTATAGCATGACCCTCTGAGCATAACAGTTCTCATCATCCTCAGAGCATCTTCGGCTACTTGCAAGAGACTTTCAAGATTATCTTGCTGATGCTTGATGATCCCCCCTCATAGGAGGAGGGAGTGGGAGGTCACTGGACTCTCGCCTAAGATTTTAGCCACTCTCTCCTGCACCTTCCAGCCAGTTGTGTTTCTGGCCTACTTGAATAAAGTCATATAATCTCTAGAGACATCTAGCATAGAAATGGTGAGGGGTTAGCTGGGGGAGATGGCTCCATTTATGCAGCTGTCAGAAAGCCATCATCCATACAAGCTAAGACTTCTGTATTTCTGTCTGGGCTCTGTGAAGTCACACATGCACTGTTAGAAAGCCTCATGAACTCAATAATTCCCCGAGGTGAAAGAGAGAGAGAGAGAGAGAGAGAGAGAGAGAGAGAGAGAGAGAGACAGAGACAGAGACAGAGACAGAGACAGAGAGAGAGACAGAGAGAGAGTTATGTGTTTAAAAAATGAAAGCAAAGCAAGAAGAGATAACATGGAACATGGGTCTAAATCCAATACTATATGAGGAGATGCTTAGCAGAAGCAAAGAATTTAAGCAAAGCTAGCAGGCTTGTTACCCTGGCAAATGTGCTGATGAATGACAAGACAGAGTCTGCATCAAACAAGGTGGAAACTGAGAACTGACACCTGAGGTGGTCCTCTGACCGCCACACAGATGCCATGACACACACACTCATACTCACATACACACATTAACATACACATATACACACACCACACACAGAGACACTCATACAGAGATGTGTATATACAGAGAGAGAGAGAGAACACTCATCTGAGCCTCCTATCTCATACATAATAAAGATCTGCTGGGAGATAAGCTCTCTAGGACTCTGTTCTCCGCTGGCTGCACTCCAACTTGAATTTGGCATTTCCCATGGTGTTAACAACCATGTCTGTATTTTGGTTCTGTACTTATTAGGAGTTCTCCAAAAATAGCTTCCAGCAACTTCTGATCTGTAGTGCTGAATGTGAGGCTGCAAATGCTTACAGCTGATTCTAATTTTCAACACTTCAGTCCTCCTGAGGAGAAGCAGAACTGGGATTCACACTGGCTCCCACAAAGCCTAGATGGCAGAACCCCACTTATCTCATGGAACTCACAGCCCCACTGAGCAACAGGGTGTGATGGCGACTGGTTCCAACAGAATGCAGAGTTCTGTGCCCATGCCCATTTGTTCTACTTTGATTTTCAGTTACCTTGATAAAAATAATGACCAAAAGCAAGTTGGGGGGAGAAAAGGTTTATCTGACTAAGAAGTCACAGTCTATCTTTGAGGGAAGGCAAGACAGAAACTTAATCAAGGAAGGAGCTTGAATCAAAAACCACTGAAGAATGCTACTTCCTGGCTTACTTCCTGGCTCACAGGTAGCTAGCTTTCTTACATAGCACAGGCCCACCTACCTAGAAAACATAAGACCCACAGTGGGCTGAATTTTTCCTACATCCCTAGAGACCAGTCTTATGGAGGCAATTCTACAAATGAAGTTCCCTCTGCCAAAATGGGGCAGGTTGACAGCCAAGATTAGCTACTACACCATTCTTTAGAGAAAATTCAGAAAGATAATCAGGGAAGCAGGGCGAGGAAGAGGGAGATTGATTCCAAATTGTGATCATTAATATTAGTTATCATCTTGACAGGATATAGAGTTACCTAAAGAAAAAGCCTCTAGGCATATTTGTGACTTACTTTCTATGTTAGATTATCTGAGATGTGAAAATCTGTAGGGCCGTGAAAGGGGTCTTGTTTTTGGTAGAAGCATTGGCTGGAAGTAGCCCAGAGACCCTGAAAGAAACTGGCATCTATTCCACTGCACTCCCAGAATTCAGTCTCTTAACACGTGGCATGG
Source organism: Arvicanthis niloticus (assembly GCF_011762505.2). Classification (NCBI taxonomy): domain Eukaryota; kingdom Metazoa; phylum Chordata; class Mammalia; order Rodentia; family Muridae; genus Arvicanthis; species Arvicanthis niloticus. Next base: position 43,330,853 of record NC_047668.1, on the reverse strand, counting down.
AGCTACATTAACCTATATCATTCAGTCACATAGGACAATGTAGCCCCTCCCAAAGAGTACAGGTAGAGGTCCTCAGCCCTGAATATATTTACATACTAATGAGATACCTGAAGGCCAGAGGGCATAGCCAATTAAGCATTCTTCCCCAGCCCCTCCCCGCTTTCTCCTTCCCCATTTAACTCAGGTCTGTCCTGAGTTTCACAGGGTGCACATCCAGATTCAACCATCATCTATTATGCCAATAAAGCCGTTTTGGAACCCCAGACTTCCTCGTGTCTATTGTGGCCCAGCATGAGACCATCATGGAGGACCTCCCTGTGACCCAGCCACTGGTCCACTTCGGCTTGTTCCTACAAAAATCCACCCTAAATGGATTTTTGCTGGGATCTTGGAATGAGCTACAAGAAGGCAGACTAAACACCAGCATTCATCTGTCTCTGGTTGCTAACTGCAGACACATGTGACCAGACTGCTTGTGTACCTGTTGGCACATCTTCCCCAGTCGTAATGGGTTGTATCCTTCCCTAAACTATGCAACAACATAAGCCATGCCTCCCTTGAGTTGCTTCTTGTTGGGTACTGAGTCACAACAACCAACCTTTCAATGTGAATTCAAATCACCCTAAAAGTAATGTCAAAAAGAAGATTCATAGAGGATCAAACTTAATGGGGGAAAAGAGACACATATAAAAATTTAACATTCAAACACATAAGGACCAAGCAAAATGTTGAATCAGAGTAATGAAGTCCCTCTTCCTTTGATCAAAGGTTTCTGGATGAATCCTAGACAATTCTGCAGTTGTTGTCTCTTTTAAGACTTATTTATTACAGACAGGAGCCTCGCATGGCTGTCCTCCGAGAGACCCAGCACGCAGCAGACTGAGACAGACACAGATACTTACACCCAACCAGTGAACTGAAGTCTGGGACCCCTGTGGTTTAATTAGAGAAAGGCTGGAGGAAGCTGAGGAGGAGGGCAATCCCATAAAAAACCAGACCCAGACCCCTGAGATCACTCAGACACTGAGCCACCAACCAGGCAGAATACACTAGCTGGTACGAGGCCCCCAACACATACAGCAGAGGACTGTCTGGTATGGCTTCAGTGAGAGAAGAAGTGTCTAACCCTCAAGAGACTTGAGGCCCCCAGAAGTAAGGAGGCCTATCAGTGGGGCAAGGGAAAAGGAGGAGAAGACATTCTCTTGGATGGGGAGAGAAGGAATAGGATAAGGAACTGTGGGAGAGTGGACCAGAAGTGGGTAATGACTGGACTGTAAAAAAATAAAAGTAATTTTTAAAAAGACTTATTTATGTATGTGAGTACACTGTCACTCTCTTTAGACACACCAGAAGAGGGCATCAGACTTTATTACAAATGATTGTGAGCCACCATATAGTTGCAGGGAATTGAACTCAGGACCTCTAGAAGTGCAGTAAATGCTTTTAACTGCTGAGCCACCTCTCTAGCCCCAGAAGGTGTTTTCTTTACTGTTCATTACATCGGAAGGAAGTCTTTGGCACCACTGTGCAGAGGAGGCTGCAGGTCACAGAAATTTAGCAACCCTATCCAGGTCATAGCTTATGGTAGGAACTCATGTCAAGTTCTTCTGCCTCAAGTGCCCATCTTTGCTGGAATCTCCATGGCACTGCAAGGTACTCCCAAACTGAAAAACTTTGCTCTAGGTTCACTCTTGGGGATATCCACCAGGTAAAGCAAGTAGATTTGGGAAATCTTGACCAAAGGGGCTTCTTCACCCACTGATAGATGAGATAGTGAGATGCTTCCAGGATCAGGGAATGGAAATCACAATGGAAAAAGTCTATACAGTTGGTGAGCAATAAGCAGACTCACCTGATTCTAGCCTCCCATACATCAGCTCACTCTACCTTAACATGTACTGAGTACCCAGCACATCCATACAGCCATAACCGCATAGACAACACAGAATTAACACTGCCAACTTTACACAATTACTATACAAGCTGAACAATACCTATAAAGTGGTTAACCTGGGACCTGGCCCATGATGACATATGTCATATCATCCTGTCATATCATCCTTTCCTGCCCCACACCTCATGTCAGTACATTTGGTTTCAACACTGGTTCATCACACTTTGATTCTTCCCTCCTTCTGCCATTGGTCTTTCGTAAGGTCGACCACCATCAGATCACACAATAGGGGAAGTTAACTATTCAGTAGAGTTGAAAGCCAGGTAAGCCATGCTAAGGCTGCCTAGAGAAATAGAAAGGATTGTAAGTACTACTGGGCAGCACCACTGTGCCTGAGCAGCTCAAAACAGTGTGAGCAGCATGAGGATGCTAAACCAGCAGTCCTGTGAGCATGCAGAGTGGCACACACCACATTCGTGGACCAGTTGTGTCCATGTGAAAGGAAACCTGGGCATAGTCCATGATGTAGATCATGACTGAGTGTGGGGTCATCCCAGTTGAGATGCAGTTAAAGCTACTGCAGGGCAGTGCACAGGGTTTTCCACCCACCCTGATAAATGATGAGGGAAGTGAATAATATTCTGGCTCACCCACCTCTAAGGCATCTGTTCTCAAGATTAATTGGAAGGTTGGCCTGCCTAAGCCTCCCATATTTCTTTGGTAAGGAAAAAAAAATCATAAAATCATGTGACCTTCATATTTGGTTCATAGTGGAAACAAATCTTCTCTAGCTGCCATTTCCAGGGGGCCTGTGGGGAAATAAACCAGGAGCCATGTTTATAGGGCAGTAAATTGTGCAATCACAAATGTGGTAGGAGAGCCACGGCAAGCACTACTGATGCCAGTATAGACTTGGTGCCAGAATCCAGTATATGACAGCTCTTATCTCCTTCTCCACTGATCTCCCAGGCCTTATGTGACATGGTCTCTCTGTGGAAGTAACCAAGGAGACAACACCAGAGGGGAAAGGAGCTTCAGGAAATGCCTATAAAGTGAGAATGGGAGTCAAGAGGAACTATGAAATCCATGCCAATTATCAGAGGCAGGGAAACTGAGGTAAAAAGGGAAATGTCTTTTCCCACAGTTATGCTGTGTTTGAGAGGATGACCCAATATTTGTGGCCATCTAGAGTCCCTTGCTCCTCCTGTCTTCTGTTTTTTTTAAATCTATGTCCCAGACACCAAAAGTAAGCACACACAAGATGAACACATGGTAATAATGTATGCTTTGGGAAGTTGGTGGTTTGAATGAGAATGGCTCCTACAGAATCATTCATTTGAATACTTGGTTCCCAGTTTGTACAACTGTTTGGGAAGGATGAGGAGGTGTGGCCTTGTTGAAGGAGCTGTCACTGGGGATGTGCTTTGAAGTTTCAAAAGCCTACACCAGGCTCTGTTTCTCTCTGTGTCCCTCTGTATCTCTCTCTGTCTCTCTACCTCTCTGCCTCTCTTTGTCTCTGTCTTCCTCTGTCTCTATTTCTCTCAACATGTGTTTAAAAACATGAAGAAGCTAGGCATAGGAAAGCACACTGCTAATCCTAGCATGCGGTGCGGGGGGGGGGGGGGGGGAACACAGAGACAGTCAGATTATCTCATTATCTCTGTGACTTGGAGGCCAGCCAAGGCTGCAGAGTGTGTCTAAATAATAAAAATCTGAAGAAATCCTTGTGACCTTACCAGCTGAACCAAGAGCTAAGATGATCTGGCAACCCCATACCCTGTGCCTCTCCCATCTTCCCTCCTATCTCATCCCCTAACCCATGTAAGTGATGTTCTGAACATCACTGTACTATATATGTGTGAAGAGTCAGATAGCTTTCTGTTTTCTTAATCTTTAAAGTCATCATAAATCATGCACTAGGCTTGTTTTCCATTCACAATTATGTTAATATCACTCTCCAGATGGTCACTAACATTCATTCACTTGCATTCTCAGCTGTCTGGTAAGCTCTAATTTATTAGTCCTTTCTATTCCCAATAGATACGTGGGTTAATTGGCTTCTTTTCTTATAAGGAGTATGGCCATGACTATTCTTATACATGTCTCCTGCTATTTAAAGAGTAAGTATTGTCACATACTTACAAAGGAGCCTCTGAAAGGTAGTGAAGGTGCACATTTCAATTTTACAGAAGAACCACAAACTCCTTCTTGGAGGGATCACAGAAGCTTGTATTTCCATAACCAAGTAGAAGCAGCAGTGCTGATACACATCCTTCTAGAATACGAAATTATGAAGCATCTTGAAATGTTTCCATGCAAATGGACATAAAATGGAATCCAGTGTGGTACTGGTTTCCACTTCCATGTGCTTAGTTATCGGGAACTTTATTATCTGGGATGCATCTGCTTCTTCTCCGTTTGCTCTGAGTATTTTGCATTGGTCTGAGAATTTCCTCCTGGTAGGGTATTCTGAGTCTTTAATTCACGTTATCCTGCCTCCTCTGTAGCTCATCTTCCTATTTCCTGTGCATGTCTCCAGAGGACGCCTTCTTACTTTGAATGAGGTGGGATCTACCCCTCTTTACATTTGCGCTACTCCACTTGATTTTACCTTCTCTGAGCACTGCCAGTCCTGAGTTAGATTTTACTGTTTACATTGCTTGAGTTATTTTGATGGTTTTACCATCATCCTCTGTATGTAGGGGAGGGGTGTGTATGTTCAGGTGAACCTGTGTGTAAACTTGTGTGCATATATGCATATGTCTGTGTTTCTGTGGAGGCCATCAGATAACTTCTGTTCTCATTCCTCAGATAGCATGCATTTTTTGTTTGTTTGTTTCTTTGTTTGTCTTTGAGGCAGGGTTTATCACTTGCCTGGGGCTTGTTAAGTAGGTTAGGCTGGCCAGTGAGCCCCAGAGATCTACATGTCTCCTCCATTCCAACACTAGAATTTTAAACGTGCACAAGTAGGTCAGGCTTGGGGGGGGGCAGTTCTGGAGCTCAAATATGGTTCTTCATGCTTTCAAGGCAAGCACTTCATGAACTAAGCTATCTTCTCTCAACCATGACCCACCCACCCCACCCCCATATATGATGAAGAATCAATTATGGAAAATTGATTCACACATGACCACCCAGCTCATAGCAGCTTTCTGGAAGTCAGAGCCCAAAACCTTGTATGTCTGCACTGGCCTGGCTTCATAGACCCTTGTTGCCTCTCTCTCCTCTGCTACAGATGTGTTCATTTGCAGCAGACACTTCAAGGACTCCACCACATTGTGCCTAGTGCGAAGGTCTAGGGACAAAGAGAAGCAAAACAGTGTATGGTCTCCATCCTTAAATTTTTTTTGTATTGAAAGGACTGACTGTGTCCTGGTAAGGTTTCGTAGGAGACATCTGAACATAGACTTTTACAAATGTTTTTACAGGGATGGGGAGACTTGGAAAGGATAAATAAGAACATTCTTGAAGGAAATGGCACTAGCATAGGTAGAGAGGCAGAGACAGTGAAGAACATGTACAAGCACACAGGAGGAAGTAGCAGAAAGCCACCAGAATCATGGACACATGCCAGATTGAAAATGACCTTGAGCGTTCTGCCAGCTGGCAAGGACATTAGCCTACGGGCAGATTGTCTTTGATTTTGAGGCTCTGAAAGCTGGTCTACAAAGCTGCCAATATCCTAATATTCCTCCTAAAGTTTCTCTCTAGGAAGTTTCTCTCCACTAGAATCAGAAACCTTCATCTTCAGTGTGGCATGCAGAGCTTTGCTATTACAGACATGCAGATATGTTTTCTGCTCAGAAATACCTGTAAGATTCTGTCCTTTCTGCCACACTACCAGGGCTACCACCATTATCAACTATTGAAGGAATAGTCAGACTACTGACCTCAGGTTTCACCCTGACAGAGCTGGGGCCACCCATCTGTCAGACAACAATGAAGATTAACCATCACACACAGAATTTTTTTCTTTTATTATCTATAGTCTCTGGGAATTAAAGATGATCCAGACCAACAGTTATACTGTGACAAAAATGTTCTATTTCCTTCCATATACCCTGTCGATAAAAGGGTGTGGTGACTTGCTCCATCCCAAACCCCTGGTTGCCTTGCTGATGTCAAATATACCTTGTTTCTCATAACTATTGTCCCCTATGTGGGTCATTAAGAGAAGAGGATGTTACATCCAATCTCCTTTGACCACTGATGTCAGAAAGTTGCTGTATCAGGAGCATAGATTGGAAATTTTCTCCATCCATACCCCATGTCAACCTCATTGAAAATAAAAGAGTAAGTGAAAAAAAACTTTCCAAGAATTTCCTCCTAAGTAGTAATAAAGACTTTGTCATACCTACAGTCACAAACCCTCATTCATGAACATGAAACATGGTCCCCAAGAGAAAACAACCAGTTACCTTCATTCCCATATCATAATAATAGTGACAGTCCTCACAGTGTCCATGGAATTCAAAGTGCATTGATCATCTTGTTTGTGTTTGATTTCACTGACCCCAGAGACCCATGCAAGGTAAAACAAACCAAGTGGATTACTGAGGTCAGAAGAGAGGAAACAGAGAGTTAGAAGTGGAGGAGATGGGGCTGGAAAGAGATGGAGTTTCACACAAAAATCCACATGAGCTGAACATCCAGACCAATACAGGAACATGGAGGTTTATGCGTAGTTTAGCAGGATTATTAACCTATTAAATAAAATGTAATGTAAGAAATTTTTATTTTGATTAAAGAATAAGCTCTGTTTGCTTTTAATATATTTCCCATTGCCTACAGATTGACTTACAGACATTTTCAGCAGTCCAAATGCTTCATAAATGGACTACAATGTACATATATGTTATATATTATATGTGTATGTATGTATGTATGTATGTATGTATGTATGTATGTGTGTGTGTGTTTGTATATTGGTGACCTAGTGGGTTTAATTGGAGAAAGTTGCTTCCAGAAACACGAACAACTTACTAGTGGCTACCCCACTAAAGAAGGTCTCTCTGCAATCATTAGCTGCCTATATATCTTCACAACTACAAATGTAAAAGCATTTCTCTGTGACATCATAGTTGGGACAAGGACAGTGAAAGCCCCAGTCTTCTCTCACTGAGACACAAGTTCTGTCCCAGTGCCAGAGCTCAGTCTGACTATAGCTAATGATGAGACATATTTAGAAGATCAGAGGAAGTCAGGTCACTGAAAGGCAGAATAATCATATTTTTGATTTTTGAAATGTAATTTATGGTCAGAGATAAGCAGGGGAGAAAAATATAGAAGTCTGAAACTCATAAATCCTAATTTATCATCTTTGGCATGGGAATGTAAGACCAAGATTTCAGAGTTGTTACAAGGAATATTTAAAATACTGACTGCATGAAACACAGTATATGAATAAATTTATGGTTTAGATAAGTGTTGTATTGATTTGCTAGGATTACCATAGCAACAACACATCATAAACAGTATCATAGCCCTACAGTGGGCTAAATGCACCATTGCTTTTCTCTGTGTAAGTTAACAGATGGAAGAGCTAGATGATGTTACTATGTCATGAACTGAATTGTGTCCCCGAACTTCTTACACTGGAGCTTCAGTCCACCACACAGTGTCTTTGGAGATAGGTGTTTGCAGAAGTACTTAGTCCATAGGTATCTCTTGCAATGCAAAGGATCATACGAAGAAACTTGGATATGGGCAGCTTATGGCAGAGCAAAGGCTGGCTGAGAACACTGCCAGAATGCAGCCAACTTGAAGCCTAGGAGGACCCTCGAGCAAGCCACCCTGCCACACCTTAATCTGAAATTCCAGCTTCCAATGTCATGGAAAAAGAGGCTTCTGGGTTTTTATACCACTCACTTTATTATTCTGTTATGATGATGATCAAGCTGAAAAATACATTTTTTCCTCTAATGAAATTTACCAAAAATTGAAACCTGAATTTTCACTTATTTGTGAATTTAAAACAGGTTCTATAAGATGTACTGACAAATTAAGAAAGAATAAGTGCGTGTGTGTGTGTGTGTGTGTGTGTGTGTGTGTGTGTGTGTGTGTGTGTGTACGTGTGTATGTGTGTATACACCTATGGGTATATGTGTACATGTTGTGTTTGCATATGTATGCTTGTATTATTCTACATGTGTATTTGTCTATGCAAGTATGTATGTATGTGTCCATGTGTGCATATTCCCCATATAGTCCATCCACTGACAGATATTCCATATGTAGCACCTGGCTATATATTTGGCCTCAGAATCTTCCAATACAGTGGAGGCTATACTGAGCTATGACTCATCTTTGCTAGGTTAATTCCTCTTTCTCCTAAGGCAGTGATTCTCACCTGTTCTGGTGTTTGACCCTTTAATACAGTTCTTCACGTTGTGGTGGCCCCCAACCATAAAATTATCTTCGTTGCTACATCATACCTAATTTCCTACTGCTATAAATTTGGTAATATACACATCTGTGTTTTCTAATGAACTTAGGCAACCCCTGTGAAAAGGTTGCTCAACACCTAAGAGTTCCTAACCCATCAGTTTGAGAACCACTGCACTAAGGGATCCTACAGCCAACCTGGTGCCCAGTTCTAAATCACACCATCCCGATGGGATGCAGACACAAGGTTTGCACATCTCTGCTTGGGCCTTCCTTTATGTTTATAGCATTCTTAGGGTCTTAAATCTTGTCCGTTGTTGCTGGGAATCCAGGCTTCCATTGGATTATTGAGGGCGTGTAGCAAATTCACCCTCATGAAAGCTGAGCTCAGCAAATGGCTAAGCCAAAGCCATCTAACCCCAAGGCTCCAAGTGAATCTCAGCTCATTCCCCTTGGAAGATTGCTGCCAATCAACGGCCTTCAGATTTATGTAACCTAAGTTAAATTCAGTAAAAAACCATGCACTCGTTGCATAAAGAGTACTCACATGTGTTGGTTAAACTGGGGCAGGTGAACAAGACACAGGAAACAGAAGCAAGAAAGCTCCCAGCAGCTTCATATATATTTTTCTTTAGATTCATAACATGGAGATAATTTTTTCTCTCCTTACCAACAGTAATAGATATTTATCAAATGTCCATAAAATGCCAAGCTTTCCTGAAGTTAGGCTCCAGTGAAGGAGCAAAGGCCTTGGAGAGGGGTATGTGGCATTTAGCAAGCTTCTCCCTCCTCTACCCACAAAACACTAGCTACCATGCTTGCCTTATAGAGTCATGGTGAAAATAAAATGGTATTGCTAAGTAGTCGCTCAATGCAGAGAACTTCCCAGTCTACTGCCATTAACTGACTCTACTTAAAACACTCAGAGCTAGCTGAGATTGGTCCTACTATTGTTTTAACTGGTAAGGAGTTCGTCATACCTCAACATGAGCTTGCTGAGGGTCCTCCTGCTAACTCATTAGAGGCAGGCCTCCATTGTGTAATCCACAGGTTATCCGATCTGTGGCTTGCACAGATCTTTGGACTTCGGTGCTTTTCCTCCTGGCCACTTGCCAGCTGGCTCTTTCCCTACTAATTAGCACCTCAACCACAGTTCAGCAGGGGAAATCCAAGCCCTAAGACTCTAGCAGCTCAACCGTGTGGTTTCAGTGCTTTGAAAAAGAGACTTAAAGACATGAGAAGTTTGATAAAGAGATATGACATCTAAACAGTGATATAGGTATTTTCAATTATCAGTGGAAGCCAGTACTCCTTTCTCTCTCTCTCTCTCTCTCTCTCTCTCTCTCTCTCTCTCTCTCTCTCTCTCACTCTCTCTCTCTCTCTCTCTCTCTCTCTCTCTCTGTGTGTGTGTGTGTGTTACTGGGAATTGAACCTAGGATATTTCATATGTGAAGCAAGCCATAGCCCAAGCTAGCCTTGTTCTAGATGCCCATTTTTTTTCCTCCATGATCTTATGTTCTCCTACTAGTCAGTAATTGAGAATGGAATGTTATATTTAAACAATTGCCTGATCCTCAGACTTCGAGGTTCCTTTATATATTCTGTCTTTAAGTGGAAATGTCTCAAAAAATTCTGTCAGAATTCCTGTGCAACTTAGATGTCACCACCAACAGCACTGGTCCTATTAGGATCTGTGCCAGTGGACAATATGCACTGGTCTTCCCCAGGGAAGCCTGACTGCAGGCAGATGTGTCAAGAGAGGCAGAGACTGCACATGAAGGTTGGTTCTGCCCCTGTGAGTGCTGGGTGTGGGCCTTTCCTCAGTCATGTAAATTTATGGTAAAACAACCAGGAATGAGCCATATAAGGGGTCACATTTGCAAAGAATGCTTGTAAGAATTCACCACAGAATCGTTTTTTTTCAAAATCCAATGGGCATCACCCCGACTCAGCAGTCTACAGTTGCCTCTCATTTTAGCTAAGTTCTTACACAGCATCTTGAATAATACAGGCAATTAAGTTAACAAAGCACATACACTCCAGGCCTATAGGAGTTGATGCTCTATCAGGATCCCACTCAAGAGAAGGGTTAAGCAAAATATCTTTAAAACATATATCACTTTTGATCAATCATTGCAGTTCTTAAAGTCCATTCCCATCAGTCATTTTTCTTTCTTTTTTTTTTTTTTCCTGTCTGTGTGGTGTATGCATGTGCCCATAGGCCAGAGGTGAATATCTGTTTGTTGCTCCTGTTGTGGTTTGTATAGGTATAGCCCCCATAGCCTAATGTGTTTGAAAGCTTGGCCCACAAGGAATTGGCACTATTAGGAGGTGTGGCCTTGTTTGAGGAAGTGTGTCATTGTGGGGACAGGCTTTGAAGTTTCCTATGCTCAAGCTATGCCCAGTGTGACGTATAGTCTCCTGCTGCCTGCAGATCAAGGTATAGAACTCTCAGCATCTTCTAAAGTACCATATGTCTGCCTCCATACCACCATGTTTTCTACCAAAACAATAATGAAAGCCCCAATTAAATGTTCTTTTTCATGAGAGTTGCCATAGTCGTGGTGTCTCTTCACAGCAAAGACATCACCTCGTGTTATTTCATGATACATAATTTCTCACTGAACCTGGAGCTTTCCATTTTAACCATCAAGGCTGGTCAGTAAGCCCTTGGAATCCTTTTGTCTCTGCCTTACATCAAACTCAGGTCCACATGCTTGCCCAGTAAATATGTTACCTTCATGGCCATCTCCACGGGACCTATCAAACAATTGAAAACCTCAAACTCCTTTCCTTAGCATTTTTAAGTAGATAATGGACACACTGGGCATAATAAATGTGCCCCATGGGTAGGACTGAATTAGTTGATTCAATAACTTGTACTGTGCACCTGAGCTGTACAATTACAGATCTTCCTAGTAACGGGACAGAGAGCACAGCTGTAGTTGATGGATGAGTGACAGAAAGTGTCCTTTTGATTGTTAATGTATTGTGATGATAGATAGATGGATGGATGGATAGATAAATAGATAGATAGATAGATAGATAGATAGATAGATAGATAGATAGATAGGTAGATAGGTAGGTAGATAGAAATATATCATCAAAAATACTACAGATTCATTAAAACCAGGCTTATGAAAACATTAGTGAAAGGTCTTTGCCACCACACACCTGTCCTACAAATGTCATGTTTATAATGAAAAGTAGCTTGTTTTGTGCATGTTATTTATACTGCTACTAGTGTTCTTCAGGCATTTGCATAATACTCCCAGAATCAGGTTTGTATCCCAGTGACCATCAGCAGCATCCCATCAATACTGACTGTCATCAATGTCCCTGTTAGGGATCCTCCAAGCCCTAGAAAATCTTCTTAGGAAATAGTTATCAGGTATTACAGGTGTGGTTTTTTTCCTGATAAAATGTGATGTGAAAACAGGAGCAATTCATTGTTTTTAATCAATCACAATCAATAATGGGAAATGAGACAAACATAAAAACTCCTTTTTTATTCAAAAATTTATATTCCCAAAGTCCTAATCTCTTTGCCAAAAAGAAAAAGAAGAAGAAGAAAAAAACATGTTTTAATGGGAAAGAATTGGGTTTGTAGCACAGACTGTTATCCAGACCCTCAAGTTCAAAATAACTTACGGTTTCCCAAGTTCTCCAAATAAACAAAAAATATCTCATTCTAAATTATTTCCATTCAACTTTAAAACAAGCCCCCTGAATTTTTGAAATAACATATTTTATGAGGTTCTGGGTACAGAGAAATGCCAGGGAACCAATCCAGGAAATGAAAGGTTCATTGATGCAGGGAATAAATAGACAACTCTCCATACCTCCAGAATTCTGCAGGCACCAGTTCAATAATAGCAAAACGCCACCCAAGCAGGCTGAGTCCACTATTTCCAGAGCCTGGCTCACAAGTATGGGCAAAGACTTTCATAGATTCGAAGGAAGATATAGACTAATAGGTTCTATGACTCGATCTGTGAATTGCCTGCTAGTAGCAGTGTGTTCTGGATAAAACAACCCTCGGATGTGAGTGTCAGAGGGGTCCCCGAGGAATGTACCATCTCATGGAGCTGCCATATACTAGCTCTGAGAGGAGCAAAGCCCTCTCTAGTTCACACAGAAAACCAGTCCCAGTAGAAGAGGCTATCCCAGCATCCCTCTGCACCAAGGCCCTTTCTCACCCTGAACAGCTAGATGCAAACCTTCAAGGGAAAGGGCCTTAAATATCCCTCCCAATCTCTGAGTGTCCATAAAGCAGTGTGGTCACAGGAGAAGAGCACAGGCTTCCAAGCCAAACAGTTGAGGTTTAAGTCCAATTCTACCTTTTACTGCAAACTTTTCATAATACAATTTATTCTTTTTACCATAGGGTGGGAGGGTTACGTGCAAGTCATTCACAGCCAGCCGAGGGCCTGACATAGTCAAGATTTTTCTCCCTCAGCATGATGGTTCAAATCTTTCTGTAATCTAACATGTGCATAAGTATTAAATTGTCATAGCCCACACAGGATGCTATAATAAAGTAGCACATATGTGGTGCTTATAAATCACAGAATTTTTTCACGTTTTATGAAAGCTGGAAGACTAAGGTCAAGGTAGATTCTATGCCTGGTGTGGCCTAATTCCTGGTTCAGAGCCTATGCTTTTACATGGAGGAAGGAGCCAACTGGCTCCTGGAGCCAGAGTTACGGAGTCTTCATTTTGAGTCACCAATCTGAACTCATGACATCTCACCCCTTAATGCTGTAAACTAAGTAGTTAGGATCTCCTAAATTTTGACAGGACACAAGCACACATTCAACTCAATATATAGCAAATATATATATATATATATATATATATATATATATATATATATAGCACTGTATATAATACATGCATACATATACGTGCACGTATGTATGTATTTAGGATACTGTGTATGCATTCAAACTCCACATAAAATATACTTTGCATCTATCAGAGACAGAAAAAATATGGGCCCCCAGCTGCTTTCAGGCTTCCCTAGATCGCACCAGAGAAGTACCTACAAACCCCTTCTCAATACGAAGAAAATAATTTCCATTTTGCCTTTGAGTTATGTTTTTGGTAGAAAACAAAAGTAGAGTCTCTGGCCAAAAAATTCCTTCTGTCAAACTTAGAAAAAAATACTTTGGCGGGGAAACAGCAACCCCTTTGGTCTTGGAGATCAAAAAAAGAACCCCAAAGCACGGCATGACTCTGTATATGTGCATGTGTTCATATCTGCATGCATCTGAGTATGTCCATGTATGTCCACATGTATCTTCATGTGATATCACCAAGTGACCCCAGTAACTGTCACTCTGGTAGGACTGCTACCTGCCACTGTCAGTCATTCTGTCCTTGGGCTGCTCTACTCTAGTTATTGGAACTCTTTCTTGCTCCAGATGTCACCAGCAATTACTTTCTGGAGTCACATCAGCCAAGTGTGCTTCCTAGTCTAATCTTTAAAAACCAAGCATTACTTCCAGATACCTCAGGACTTACCACTCTGGTAGATGTTCCTAATTCCTTTACCATTCTTCATAGGAGAGACCACAGCTAGAGTGAATGTGCCTGGAGACAGAATCTTAGGCAATATCTGCTTCAGTATCATAGCAAGATGAGATCCTGAACATAGCAGAAATAAAAGAAAACGTTCACCAGGCAAGCATATAAATAAATGGGGAGGGTGTACCTCCTGGTTAATCCATCCAAAAAGCAAGTAAACAGCACTGATGGCTTTCACATCTATGTCAAAGTTACACAGTACATGCTGTGTCCCCAAGAAATTCAGGGCTCACAGAGATACCATCTTGCCAACGTCTCATTTCTGCTGCCATGATAAAATACATGACCAGAAGTAACACAGGAGAGGAAGGGGTTTGTTTGGCTCACAATCCAGTGGTACAGTCCATTACTGCAAGGAACTCAAAGAGACATGCTTGAGACAGCCGGTCACATGACATCCACAGTCAGGAGCACAGAGAAATAAGTGCATTCTTGCCACCTTCCTGGTCTCATCTAAACTTCCTCACTTTAATATAGTTTGAGCCCCAGCCCAGGATGTGGTGCTGAGTGCAGTTGGCTATCTTCCTCCCATATCAATTAGCAAACAGGACAGTCCCCAAAGACATGCCCACAGGACAAGCTGCTCTAGACAGTTTTTTGATTGAGACTCTAGGTTGTGGCAAGATGACAATTAAAATTCAAACGTCATATACTGTGCCTCTAGTGGTGGATAGATGTGCAGGAGATGCAGAAGCACAGCATATCAGGAGTGTCAATGCCCTTGCAGATCTGGAGAATATAGCAACAGCTGCCCAAGGGTCAGACATTCCAAAATGGTATGGACAAAGCCTCAATGGTCAGGGTGAAGAGGACC